>NC_135497.1:449127245-449427245 GCF_052857255.1 Amblyomma americanum
TGGAATGATATGTATATGGAACAGTATGGTATGGAATTGTATGTATGGTACGGTACGGTATGGCACGGTATGGTACGGTACGATATGGTACGGTATGGTACGGTAAGGTACGGTAAGGTATGGTACGGTATTGTATGGTATGGTATAGTACGGTATGGTATGGAATAGTATGTATGTTATGGTATGGTACGGTATTGTATGGTATGGTATAGTACGGTATGGTATGGAATAGTATGCATGTTATGGTATGGTATGGAATGATACGGTATGGTATGGTATGTATGGTATGTTATGGAATGGTATGGAATGGTATATATGGTATGGTACGTTGGGGTATAGTATGGTACGGTATTGTATGGTATGGTATGGCATGGTACGGTATGATTCGATATGGTACGGTATGGTAATGTACTGTATGGTATGGTATGGAATGGCATGTATGGTATGGTACAGTATGGTATTGTATGGTATGAAGTGGTATGTATGGTATGGTACGGTATGGTATGGAATGGTATGTATGGTTTGGAACGGTATGCTATGGTATGGAATGGTATGTATGGTATGGTATGGCACGGTATGGTATGGAATGGTATGGTAGAGTAAGTATGGTATATTATGGTATGGTAAAATACGGTACGGTATTGTAAGGAATGGTATGGTATGGTATCGTACAGTATGGTATGTTATGGAATGGTATGTATGGTATGGTAGGGTATGATATGCTATGGTATGGTATGGAATGGTATGTATGGTATGGTACGGAATGGTATGGTATCATACAGTATGGTATGGTATGTAATGGTGTGTGTGGTTGGTACGGTATGATATCGTATGTATAGTATGGTATGGTACGGTATGCTATGATATTATATGGTATGGTATGGGATGGTACGGTATGGTATGGTATAGTATGTATGGTATGGTACGGTATGGTATGGTATTCATTGGTATGTATTGTATGATACGGCATGGAATGGTACGGTACGGCACGGTATGGTATTGCATGTATAGTATGGTACGGTACGGTATGGAATAGTATGTATGGTATGGTATCCTACGGTATGGTATGGTATGGAATGGTATGTATGGTATGGTAAAGTAAGGTATGGTATGGTATGGAATGATATGTATAGTATGGTACAGTATGGTATGGAATTGTATGTATGGTATAGTAAGGTATGGCACGGTATGGTACGGTACTATATGGTACGGTATGGTACGGAATGGTATAGTATGGTACGGTATTGTAATGTATGGTATGGTACGGTATGGTATGGAATAGTATGTAAGGTATGGTATGGTAAGGAATGATAGGGTATGGTATGGTATGTATGGTATGTTATGGTACGGTATGGTATGGAATGGTATATATGGTATGGTACGATGTGGTATAGTATGGTACGGTATTGTATGGTATGGTATGGCACGGTACGGTATGATTCGGTATGGTACGGTATGGTAATGTACGGTATGGTATGGTATAGAATGGCATGTATGGTATGGTACAGTATGGTATTGTATGGTATGGAGTGGTATGTATGGTATGGTACGGTATGGAATGGAATGGAATGTATGGTATGGTATGGTAAGGTATGGTAGAGTATGGTAAGGCATGGTACGGTATGGTATGGAATGATATGTATGGTATGGTACGGTATGGTATGGAGTGGTATGTATGGTATGCTATGGTATGGTATGGTACCATACGGAATGGAATAGTATGTAGGTATGGTATGGAATATATATGGTATGGTACAGTATGGTATGGAATGGAATGTATGGAATGGTACGGTATGGTATGATACGGTATGGTATGGTACAGTATGGTATGGTACGGTGTGGTATGGTATCGTATATTATGGTATGGTATGTAATGGTGTGTGTGTATGGTAATATATGAAATGGTATGTATGGTAAGGTACAGTATGCTAAGGTATGGTATGGTATGGGATGTTACGGTATGGTATGGCACGGTATGGTATGGTATGTATGGTATGTTACGGTATGGTGCATATATTATGGTATGGTATGAAATGGTATAGAATGGTATGTATGGTATGGAATGGTATGGTACGGCATGGACGGTATGGTATGGTCTGGTACGGTCTGGTACGCTATGGTATGGTATGGTACGGTATGGTGTGGTATGTATGGTGTAGAATAGAATGGTATGTATGGTATGGTTTGGTGTGGTATGGTGTAATACAGTATGGTATGGAATGGCATGTCAGGCATGGTACAGTATGGTATTTGTGCAGAGTGTATGGTATGGTACGGTATGGTGTGGTACAGAATGGCATGGTATGGTATTGAATGGTATGGTACGGTATGGTATGCTATGGTATAGTATGGTATGGAATGATTTTATGGTATGGCACAGAATGGTATGGTACGGTATGGAATGGTATGTATGCTATGTTATAGTACGTATGGTATGGAACGGTATGAAATGGTATGAAGTGGTATATATGGTATGGTACAGTATGGAATGGTATGGTACAGTCTGTACAGTATAGTATGGTCTGGTATGGTCTGGTACACTATGGTATGGTATGGTATGTATGGTATGTATGGTATGGTATGGTATGTGTGGTATGGTATGGAATGGAATGTATGATATGGTCGGTATGGTATCGTATGGTACGGCATGGTATGGTACTGTATAGTATGGTACGCTATGTATGGTATGGTACGATATGTATGGTATGGTACGGTATAGTATGGTACAGTATGGTACGGTATGGTATGGTAAGGTATGGAACGATATGGTATGGTAAGGTATGGAATGGTATGTATAGTATTGTATGCTATGGTATTGAATTGTATATATGGTATGGTATGGAATGCTATGGTATGGTATGGTACAGTATGGTACGGAGCGGTATGGTACAGTATGATTTGCTATGGTATGTTATGGTATGTATGGTATGGTACGGTATGTTATGGTACGGTATGGAATGGTATGTATGGTATGGTATGGCACGGTATGGTATGGAATGGTATGGTAGAGTATGTATGGTATGGTATGGTCCGGAACTATATGGGGCGGTATTGTAAGGAATGGTATGGTATGGTATCGTACGGTATGGTATGTTATGGAATGGTATGTATGGTATAATACAGTATGATGTGCTATGGTATGGTATGGAATGGTATGTATGGTATGGTGCAAAATGGTATGGTATGGTACAGTATGGTATGGTATCATACAGTATGGTATAGTATGTGATTGTATGTGTGGTATGGTACGGTATGATATTTGTGTGTATGGTATGGTATGGTACGGTATGCTATGATATTATATGGTATGGTATGGGTTGGTACGGTATGGTATGGCACGGTATGGTATAGTATGTAAGGTATGGTACGGTATGGAACGGTATGGTATGGTAGGGAATGGTATGTATTGTATGATACGGCATGGTATGGTACGGTATGGACGGTATGGTATTGTATGTATAGTATGGTACGGTACGGTATGGAATAGTATGTATGGTATGGCATGGTATCGTACGGTATGGTATGGTTTGGAATGGAATGTATTGTATGGTACGGTATGGTATGGAATGGTATGTATGGTATGGTACAGTATGGTATGGTATAGAATGATATTTATAGTTTGGTACAGTATGGTATGGAATTGTATGTATGGTATGGTACGGTATGGTATGGTACGGTATTGAACGCTATGTCACGGTACGATATGATACGGTATGGTAAGGTATGGTATGTTATGGTATGGTACGGTAAGGTATGGTACGGTATGGTACGGTATGGCACGGTATGGTACGGTATGGTACGGTATGGTACGGTATTGTATGGTATGGTATGGTACGGTATGGTATGGAATAGTATGTATGGCATGGTATGGATTGGTATGAAATGGTACAGTATTGTATTGTATGTATGGCATGTTATGGTATGGTATGGTATGGAATGGTGTATATGGTATGGTACCATGTGGTATAGTATGGTACGGTATGGCATGGTACTGTATGGTATGGTAAGGAATGGCATGCATGGTATGGTACAGTATGGTATTGTATGGTATGGAGTGGTATGTATGTTATGGTACGGTATGGAATGGAATGTATGGGATGGTACGGTATGGTAAGGTATGGTACAGTATGGTAAGGCATGGGACGGCATGGTACGGAATGGTATGTATGGTATGGTACGGTATGGTATGGAGTGGAATGTATGGTATGGTATGGTAATGAGTGATATGTATGGTATGGTGTGGTATGGTATGGTACAGTATGGTATGGAATGGAATGTATGGAATGGTACGGTATGGTATGACACGGTATGGTATGGTACGGTATGAAATGGTATGATACGGTGTGGTATGGTAGCGTATAGTATGGTATGGTATGTAATGATGTGTGTGTATGGTAATATATGAAATGGTATGTATGGTACGGTACGGTACAGTATGCTGTGATATGGTACGGCATGGGATGTTACGGTATGGTATGGTATGTATGGTATCGTACGGTATGGAATAGTATGGTATGGTAAGGAATGGTACGTACAGTATGGTACAGCATGGTATGGTACGGTTTGGTATGGAATAGCTTGTATGGTAATGTATGGTATCATACGGTATGGTATGGTTTGAAATGGTATGTAATGTATGGTACAGTATGAAATGATATGTATGGTATGGTATGGTACAGTATGCTATGATATGGTATGGTGTGGCATTGTATGGTATGGCATGTTAAGTATGGTATGGTATGGAATGGTATGTATGGTATGGTACGGTATGGTATGGTATGGAATGAGATGTATAGTTTAATACGGTATGGTATGATAAGGTATGGTATAGAATGGTATATATGGTATGGTACGATATGGTATGGTACGGAATGGCATGTATG
Source organism: Amblyomma americanum (assembly GCF_052857255.1). Lineage (NCBI taxonomy): Eukaryota > Metazoa > Arthropoda > Arachnida > Ixodida > Ixodidae > Amblyomma > Amblyomma americanum. The sequence goes on from NC_135497.1 coordinate 449,132,129, forward strand.
TTTTGGTACGGTATGGTATGGTATGGAGTGGTATGTACGGTATGGTATGGTCTGGTACGGTCTAGTACACTATGGTATGGTATGTATGGTGCGGTATGGTATGGAATAGCACGTATGGTATGGTACAGTATGGTATGGAGTGGTATGTATAGAATGGTAGGGTATGATATGCTATTGTATGGTATGGAATGGTATGTATGGTATGGTACGGTATGGTATGGTATCATACAGTATGGTATGGTATGTAATGGTATGTGTGGTATGGCACGCTATGATATGGTATGTATAGTATGGTATGGTACGGTATGCTATGATATTATTTGGTATGGTATGGGATGGTACGGTATTGTATGGCATGGTATGGTATAGTATGTATGGTATGGTACGGTATGGTACGGTATGGTATGGTATTGATTGGTATGTATTGTATGATACGGCATGGTATGGTATTGCATGTATAGTATGGTTCGGTACGGTATGGAATAGTATGTATGGTATGGTATCGTACGATATGGTATGGTTAGGAATGGAATGTATTGTATGGTACGGTATGGTATGGAATGGTATGTATGGTATGGTACAGTAAGGTATGGTATGGTATGGAATGATATGTATAGTATGGTACAGTATGGTATGGAATTGTATGTATGGTATGGTATGGTATGGTATGGTACGGTATGGCACAGTATGGTACGGTATGATATGGTACGGTATAGTTCGGAATGGTATGGTATGGTACGGTAAGATATGGTACGGTAGTGTATGGTATGGTATGGTGCGGTATGGTATGGAATAGTATGTATGGTATGGTATGGTAAGGAATGATACGGTATGGTATGGTATGTATGGTATGTTATGGTACGGTATGGTATGGAAGGGTATATATGGTATGGTAGGATGGGGTATGGTATGGCACGGTACGGTATGATTCGGTATGGTACGGTATGGTAATGTACGGTATGGTATGGTATGGAATGGCATGTATGGTATGGTATAGAATGGCATGTATGATATGGTACAGTATGGTATTGTATGGTATGGAGTGGTATGTATGGTATGGTACGGTATGGAATGAAATGGATTGTATGGTATGGTACGGTATGGTAAGGTATGGTAAGGCATGGTACGGTATGGCATGGAGTGGTATGTATGGTATGCTATGGTATGGTATGGTACCATATGGAATAGAATAGTATGTATGGTATGGTATGGAATATGTATGGTATGTAGTGATATGTTATGTTACAGTATGGTATGGAATGGAATGTATGGAATGGTACGGTATGGTATGGTACGGTATGGTATGGTACGGCGTGGTATGGTATTGTAGAGTATGGTATGGTATGTAATGGTGTGTATGTATGGTATGGTACAAAATGGTATGGTACGGTACAGTATGGTATGGTATGGTATCATACAGTATGGTATAGCATGTAATGGTATGTGCGGTATGGTACGGTATGATATGGTGTGTATGGTATGGTATGGTACGGTATGCTATGATATTATATGGTATGGTATGGGTTGGTACGGTATGGTATGGCACGGTATGGTATAATATGTATGGTACGGTACGGTATGGTACGGTATGGTATGGTATGGAATGGTATGTAGTGTATGATACGGCATGGTATGGTACGGTATGGACGGTATGGTATTGTATGTATAGTATGGTACGGTACGGTATGGAATAGTATGTATTGTATGGTATGGTATGGTATTGTACGGTATGGTATGGTTTGGAATGGAATGTATTGTATGGTACGGTATCGTATGGAATGGTATGTATGGTATGGTACAGTATGGTATGGTATAGAATGATATGTATAGTATGGTACAGTATGATATGGTATGGTACAGTATGGTATGGAATAGCATGTATGGCATGGTAGGGAATGGTATGAAATGGTGTAGTATTGTATGGTATGTATGGCATGTTATGGTATGGTATGGAATGGTATATATGGTATGGTACGATGTGGTATAGTATGGTACGGTATGGTATGGTACGGTACGGTATGGTATGGAATGGCATGCATGGTATGGTACAGTATGGTATTGTATGGTATGGAGTGGTATGTATGGTAGGTAAGGTATGGTACGGTATGGTAAGGCATGGTACGGCATGGTACGGAATGGCATGTATGGTACGGTAAGGCATGGAGTGGAATGTATGGTATGCTATGGTATGGTATGGTACCATATGGAATGGAATAGTATGTATGGTATTGTATGGTATGGAATGATATGTATGGTATGGTGTGGTATGGTATGGTACAGTATGGTATGGAATGGAATGTATGGAATGGTACAGTAATGTATGACACGGTATGGTATGGTACGGTATGGTATGGATGGTATGGTATGGTACGGTTTGGTATGGTAGCGTATAGTATGGTATGGTATGTAATGATGTGTGTGTATGGTAATATATGAAATGGTATGTATGGTACGCTACGGTAGAGTATGCTACGATATGGTATGGTGTGGGATGTTACGGTATGGTATGGTATGTATGGTATGGTACGTTATGGAATAGTATGGTGTGGTATGGAATGGTACGTACAGTATGGTACAGCATGGTATGGTACGGTTTGGTATGGAATAGTAAGTATGGTAATGTATGGTATCATACGGTATGGTATGGTTTGAAATGGTATGTATTGTATGGTACAGTATGAAATGGTATGTATGGTATGGTATGGTACAGGATGCTATGATATGGTATGGTGTGGCATGGTATGGTATGGCATGTTAAGTATGATATGGTATGGAATGGTATGTATGGTATGGTACGGTATGGTATGGTATGGAATGAGATGTATAGTTTAATACGGTATGGTATGATAAGGTAAGGTATAGAATGGTATATATGGTATGGTGCGATATGGTACGGTATGGTATGGTACGGAATGGCAAGTATGTTATGGTACGGTATGGTATGGTATGGAGTGGTATGTACGGTATGGTATGGTCTGGTACGGTCTAGTACGCTATGGTATGGTATGTATGGTACGGTATGGTATGGTATTTAATGTATGGTATGGTACGGTATGGTACGGTATGGAGTGGTATGTTTGGTATGGTACGGTATGGTATGGTACGGTATGGAATGAAATGGTATGTATGGTATGGTTTGGAATGATATGCATGGTATGTTGTGGTATGGTATGGCATGGTATGGTATGTATGGTAAGGTATGGTACGGTTATGGTATGGCATGTATGGTATGGTACGGTATGGTATGGAATGGCACGTACGGTATAGTACTGTATGGTATGGTATCGTATGGTACGATATGGAATGGTTATATGGTATGTTATGGAATGGTATTGTATGGTACGGTATGTATGGTATGGTATACTATGGTATGGTATGTACGGTATGGTACCGTGTGATATGGTGTGGTATGGAATGGTATGGTATTGTATGGTACATTATGGTAAGGAATAGTATGGTACGGTATGGTATGGTATGGTACGGTACGGTATGGTATGGTACGGTACGGTATGGTATGGAATGGTATATATGGTATGGTACGATATGGTATAGCATGGTATGGTATTGTATGGTATGGTATGGTACGGTACAGTATGGTATGGTACTTCATGGTATGTATGGTACAATATGGTATGGCATGTATGGTATGGTTTGGAATGGTATGGTATGGTAGAGTATGGTATGGTAGGGTATGATATGATATTTTATGGTACGGGATTCCGGACAGGCCGCCATTGGAATCTCAGCCTGGCAACGTTTAACGCTAGAACTTTATCTAGTGAGGCTAGCCTAGCAGTGCTGTACAAGGAACTAGCGGGAAATAAATAGAATGTGATAAGGCTTAGCGAAGATAGGCGGACAGGTGACGCGTATACAGTACTTAAGGACGGACACATACTGTGCTAACGCGGATTAGAGCATAGACGAGAACAAGGTTTGGTACTCCTGAATAATAAGGATATAGCTGTCAACGTAGAGGAGTTCTATAGTATTAACGAGAGAGTAGCAGCTACAGTAATTAGGCTGAGTAAGAGGTACAAGCTGAAAGTGGTGCAGGCCTACGCGCCCACGTCCAGCCATGATGTCCAAACTGTTGAAAGTTTCTATGAGGACGTAGAATCGGCAATGAATAGAGCAAAATCGCAGTACACTGTACTGAGGGGCGACTTCAATGCGGAGGTGGGCAAGAAGAAGGCTGACGACCACGCGGTAGGTGACTATAGGATATGCTCTAGAAATAGCAGGGGAGAGTTATTAGACGAATTCGCGGAGAGAAATAATTTACGGATCATGAATACCTTCTTCCGCAAAAGAGAAAACAGGTAGTGGACCTAGAAGAGCCCCAATGATGAAACTAAAAATGAAATCGATTTCATACTATGCGCTAAACCTGGCATCATTCAGGATGTGGCCGTCCTCGGAAAGGTGCGTTGTAGCGACCACAGAATGGTAAGGTCTAGACTTTGCTTAGACTTGAAGAGAGAATGGAAGAAGCTAGTGAAGAAGACCATTAACGAGTTAGCTGTAAGAGGGAAAGCACAGGAGTTTAGGATAGCGCTGCAAAACAGATATTCGGCTTTAACTGAGGAAGACGATCTTGATGTTCATACAATGCACGATAATCTGACATCAATAAATACGGAGTGCGCAGTAGAAGTAGGCTGTAGGACCGTTCTACATGGTACCGGGAAGCTATGTCAGGCGACGAAAGATCTGATTAAGAAGCGCCAAAGCATGAGAGCGTCCAACCCTACGGAGAGAATAGAAATAGCAGAGCTTTCGAAATTAATAAACAAGCGCAAGGTAGCCGACATAATGAAGTTTTATATCGAGAGAATCGAGCATGCTCTAAAGAACGGAGGTATCCTAAAAGCAGTGAAGAGGAAACTTGGCATAGGTAAAAACCAGATGAATGCATTAAGAGAGAAGCAGGGCAATGTCATTAGCAATATGGATAAGATAGTTAACGTAGCCGAAGAGTTCTATAGAGATCTGTAGAGTAACCAATGTAATCAGAGCGTTAATGAGGAAGACAGCAGAGCAGAGCAATGCGTCATCCCGCCAGTGACGAAAGATGAAGTGAAGATAGCCTTAGAAGTAATGAAAAGGGGAAAAGCAGCTGGGTAGGACCAGGTAACAGCAGAACTGTTGAAGGATGGAGGGGACATTGTGCTAGAAAAACTAGCCACCCTGTATACGCAAAGCCTTATGACCTCGACTGTACCAGAGGCTTGGAAGAATGCAAACATTTTCTTAATTCTTAAGAATGGAGACGCCAAGGACTTGAAAAATTTCAGGCCGATCAGCTTACTATCCGTTGCCTACAAATAATGTACTGAGGTAATCGCTAATAGAGTCAGGGCAACGTTAGACTTTAATCAACCAAATGATCAGGCAGGCTTTCGTAAAGGATATTCCACAATAGATCATATTCACACTATCAATCAGGTGATAGAGAAATGCGCAGAATATAACCAACCTCTATATATAGCTTTCATTGATTACGAGAAAGCATTCGACTCAGTGGAAACCTCAGCAGTCATACAGGCATTGCGTATTCAGGGGGTAGAAGAGCCTTATGCCCAAATACTGGAAGATATATAAGCAACTGCACAGCTACTATAGTCCTCCATAAAGTCAGCAATAAAATTCCAATAAGGAAGGGTGTCAGGCAAGGATGCACGATCTCGCCAATGCTGTTCACCGCATGATTACAGGAGGTATTTCGAGGCCTGAATTGGGAACAGTTGGGAACAAGAATGAATGGAGAATACCTAAATAATCTTCGATTTGCTGGTGTGGTACAGTATGGCACGGTATGGTATTGAATGGTATGGTATGGCATGCTATGGTATAGTATGGTATGGAATGGTTTTATGGTATGGCACGGAATGGTATGGTACGGTATGGAATGGTATGTATGCTATGGTATGGGACGTATGGTATGGTACGGTATGAAATGGTATGAAGTGGTATGTACGGTATGGAACTGTACGGAATGGTATGGTACAGTCTGTACAGTATGGTATGGTCTGGTATGGTCTGGTACACTATGGTATGGTATGTATGGTATGGTATGGAATGGAATGTATGGTATGGTCGTTATGGTATCGTATGGTACGGCATGGTATGGTACTATATGGTATGGTACGCTATGTATGGTATGGCACGGTATGGTACGATATGTGTGGCATGGTACGGTATAGTATGGTACAGTATGGTACGGTATTGTATGGTATGGTATGGTACGGTATGGTATGGAATAGTATGTATGGTATGGTATGGAATGGTATGGAATGGTACAGTATGGTATGGTATGTATGGCATGTTATGGTATAGTATTGTATGGAATGGTATATATGGTATGGTACGATGTGGTATAGTATGGTACGGTAGTGTATGGTATGGTATGGCACGGTACGGTATGGTTCGGTATGGTACGGTATGGTATGGTACGGTATGGTATGGTATGGAATCGCATGTATGGTATGGTACAGTATGGTATTGTATGGTATGGAGTGGTATGTATGGTATGGTACGGTATGGAATGAAATGTATGGTATGGTACGGTATGGTAAGGTATGGTATGGTATGGCAAGGCATGGGACGGCATGGTACGGAATGGTATGTATGGTATGGTACGGTATAGTATGGAGTGGAATGTATGGTAGGCTATGGTATGGTATGGTACCATATGGAATGGAATAGTATGTATGGTATGGTATGGAATATGTATGGTATGGTGTGGTATGATATGGTACAGTATGGTATGGAATGGAATGTATGGAATGGTACGGTATGGTATGATACAGTATGATATGGTACGGTATGTTATGGATGGTAAGGTATGGTACGGTGTGGTATGGTATCGTATAGTATGGTATGGTATGTAATGATGTGTGTGTTTGGTAATATATGAAATGGTATGTATGGTACGGTACGGTACAGTATGCTATGATTGGTATGGTAAGGGATGTTACGGTATGGTATGGTATGTATGGTATGGTACGGTATGGAATAGTATGGTATGGTATGGAATGGTACGTACAGTATGGTACAGCATGGTATGGTACGGTTCGGTATGGAATAGTATGTATGGTAATGTATGGTATCATACGGTATGGTATGGTTTGAAATGGTATGTATTGTATGGTACAGTATGAAATGGTACGTATGGTATGGTATGTTACAGTATGCTATGATATGGTATGGTGTGGGATGGTATGGTATGGCATGTTAAGTATGGTATGGTATGGAATGGTATGGATGGCATGGTACGGTATGGTATGGTATGGAATGAGATGTATAGTTTAATACGGTATGGTATAGAATGGTATATATGGTATGGTACGATATGGTACGGTATGGTATGGTACGGCATGGTATGGTACGGAATGGCATGTATGTTATGGTACGGTATGGTATGGTATGGAGTGGTATGTACAGTATGGTATGGTCTGGTACGGTCTAGTACGCTATGACATGGTATATATGGTACGGTAGGGTATGGAATGGAATGTATGGTATGGTACGGTATGGAATTAAATGGTATGTATGGTATGGTTTGGAATGATATGCATGGTATGTTGTGGCATGATATGGTATGGAATGGTATGTATGGTATGGTACGGTATGGTATGGAATGGTACGGAACTATATGGTGCGGTATTGTAAGGAATGATATGGTATGGTATCGTACGGTATGGTATGTTTTGGAATGTATGTATGGTATAATACAGTACGATGTGCTATGGTATGGTATGGAATGGTATGTATGGTATGGTACAAAGTGGTATGGTACGGTACAGTATGGTATGGTATGGTATCATACAGTATAGTATAGTATGTGATTGTATGTGTGGTATGGTACGGTATGCTATGATATTATATGGTATGGTATGGGCTGGTACGGTATGGTATGGCACGGTATGGTATTGTATGTAGAGTATGATACGGTACGGTATGGAATAGTATGTATGGTATGGTATGGTATCGTGCGGAATGGTATGTTTTGGAATAGAATGTATTGTATGGTATGGAATGGTATGTATGGTATGGTACAGTATGGTATGGTATAAAATGATATATATAGTATGGTACAGTATGGTATGGAATTGTATGTATGGTATGGTACGGTATTGCACGCTATGGTACGGTACGATATGATACGGTATGGTATGTTATGGTATGGTACGGTAAGGTATGGTACGGTATGGTACGGTATTGTATGGTATGGTATGGTACGGTATGGTATAGTATGTATGGCATGGTATGGAATGGTATGAAATGGTACAGTATTGTATGGTATGTATGGCATGTTATGGTATGGTATGGAATGGTATATGGTATGGTACGATGTGGTATAGTATGGTACGGTATGGCATGGTACGGTATGGCATGGTACGGTATGGTATAGTGTGGAATGGCATGCATGGTATGGTACAGTATGGTATTGTATGGTATGGAATGGTATGTATGGTATGGTAAGGTATGGTAAGGCATGGTACTGCATGGTACGGAATGGTATGTATGGTATGGTACGGTGTGGCATGGTACGGTACAATATGGTATGGTATGGTATCATACAGTATGGTATAGTATGTGATTGTATGTGTGGTATGGTACGGTATGATATGGTGTGTATGGTATGATATGGTACGGTATGCTATGATATTATATGGTATGGTATGGGTTGGTACGGTATGGTATGGCACGGTATGGTATAGTATATAGGGTATGTTACGGTATGGTACGGTATGGTATGGAATGGTATATACTGTATGATGCGGCATGGTATGGTACGGTATGGACAGTGTGGTATTGTATGTATAGTTTAGTATGGTACGGTATGGAATAGTATATATGGTATGGTATGGTATCGTACGGTATGGTATGGTTTGGAATGGAATGTATTGTATGGTACGGTATGGTATGGAATGGTATGTATGGTGTGGTACAGTATGGTATGGTATAGAATGATATGTATAGTATGGTACAGTATGGTATGGAATTGTATGTATGGTATGGTACGTTATAGTATGGTACGGTATTTCACGCTATGGTACGGTACGATATAATACGGTATGGTACGGTATGGTATGTTATGGTATGGTACGGTAAGGTATGGTATGTATGGCATGTTATGGTATAGTATGGTATGGAATGGTATATATGGTATGGTACGATGTGGTATAGTATGGTACGGTAGTGTATAGTATTGTATGGCACGGTACGGTATGGTTCGGTATGGTACGGTATGGTATGGTACGGTATGGTATGGTACGGTATGGTATGATATGGAATCGCATGTATGGTATGGTACAGTATGGTATTGTATGGTATGGAGTGGTATGTATTGTATGGTGCAGTATGAATTGGTATGTATGGTATGGTATGGTACAGTATGCCTGATATGGTATGGTGTGGGATGGTATGGTATGGCATGTTAAGTATGGTATGGTATAGAATGGTATGTATGGCATGGTACGGTATGGTATAATATGGAATGAGATGTATAGTTTAATACGGTATGGTATGATAAGGTATGGTTTAGAATGGTATATATGGTATGGTACGGAATGGCATGTATGTTATGATACGGTATGGTGTAGTATGGAGTGGTATGTACGGTATGGTATGGTCTGGTACGGTCTAGTACGCTATGGTATGGTATGTATGGTACGGTATGGTATGGAGTGGTATGTATGGAATGGTAGGGTATGATATGCTATGGTATGGTATGGAATGGTATGTATGGTATGGTACGGTATGGTATGGTATTTATGGTATGGTACGGTATGGTATGGTATCATAGAGTATGGTATGGTATGTAATGGTATGTGTGGTATGGTATGGTATGTTATGGTATGTATAGTATGGTAAGGTACGGTATGCTATGATATTATATGCTATGGTATGGGATGGTACGGTATGGTATGGCATGGTATGGTATAGTATGTATGGTATGGTACGGTATGGTAGGGTATGGTATAGTATTGATTGGTATGTATTGTATGATACGGCATGGTATGGTACGGTATGGCACGGTATGGTATTGCATGTATAGTACGGTTCGGTACGGTATGGAATAGTGTGTATGGTATGGTATCGTACGGTATGGTATGGTTAGGAATGGAATGTTTTCTATGGTACGGTATGGTATGGACTAGTATGTATGGTATGGTACAGTAAGGTATGGTATGGTATGGAATGATATGTATAGTATGGTACTCTATGGTATGGAATTGTATGTATGGTGTGGTACGGTATGGCACAGTATGGTACGGTATGATATGGTACGGTATGGTACGGAATGGTATGGTATGGTACGGTAAGGTATGGTAGGGTATTGTATGGTATGGTACGGTATGGTATGGAATGGTATAAATAGTATTGTACGATGTGGTATTGTATGGTACGGTATTGTTTGGTGTGGTATGGCACGGTACGGTATGATTCTGTATGGTACGGTATGGTAATGTACGGTATGGTATGGTATGGAAAGGCATGTATGGTATGGTACAGTATGGTATTGTATGGTATGAAGTGGTATGTATGGTATGGTATGGTATGGAATGGAATAAAATGTATGGTATGGTACGGTATGGTAAGGTATGGTGAGGCATGGTACGGTATGGTATGGAATGGTATGTATGGTATGGTACGGTATGGTATGGTACGGTATGCATGGTTTGTACGGTATGTGCGTTATGGTAGGGTACGCTATTGTACGGTATAGTACGGTATGGAATGGTATGGTATGGTACGGTATGGTGTGGAACGGTACAGAATGGTATGTATAGTATGGTACGGTATGGTATGGAATGATAGGTATGGTATGGTTTGGTTTGGTATGACATGGTATGGTAGGGTATGGAATGGTATGTATGGTATGGTACGGTATGGTACAGTAGGGTATGGTATGGCATGGTATGGTACGGTGTGGTATGGAATGATATGTATGGTACGGTAAGGTATGGTATGTACGGTATGCTACGGTGTGGTATGGTACGGTATTGTATGGTATGGTATGGTACGGTACGGTATGGTATTGTACGGTAAGATACGGTATGGTATGGAATAGTATGGTACGGCCTGGTATAGTATGGTATGGTATAGTATGGAATGGTAAGTATGGTATGGTACGGAATGGTATGGTATGTATGGTATGGTACTGTATATATGGTATGGTAGAAAACGGTATGGTATGGAATGGTATGTATGGTATGTTACGGTATGGTACGGTATGCTACGGTGTGGTATGGTATGGTATTGTATGGTATGATATGGTACGGTACGGTAGGGTATGGTATGGTACGGTATGGCACGGTAATGGTATAGAATGGTATGGTACGGTATTGTATGCTGTTGTATGGTATAGTATGGAATGGTAAGTATGGTATGGTACAGAATGGTATGTATGGTATGTTACAGTATGGTATGTACAGTATGGTATGGCATGATATGGTTGGAATGGTATGTATGGTATGGAATGGTACATATGGTATGGTACAGTACGGTATGGTACGGTGTGGTATAGGTATGGTATGGCATGGTATGGTATGGTATGATACGGCATGGCACGGTATGGTTTGGAATGAATGGTATATGGTATTGTACGGTATGGTACGTATGGTATGGTACGGTATGAAATGGTATGGAATAGTGTGTATGGTATGGTATGGTACGGTATGTACGGTATAGTATGGTCTGGTACAGTCTGGTATGGTATAGTATGGTATGTATGATATGATACAGTATGACATGGTATGGAGTGGTATGTATGGTATGGTACAGTATGAAATGGAATGGTATGTATGGCATGGTATGGTATGGTATGGTATGCATGGTATGGTACAGTGTGATATGGTGTGGTATTTAATGGTATGGTATAGTATGGTACAGCATGGTATAGTATGGTATGGTATAGTATGGAATGGTAAGTATGGTATGGTACGGAATGGTATGGTATGGTATGTATGGTATGGTACTGTATATATGGTATGGTAGGATACGGTATGGTATGGAATGGTTTGTATGGTATGTTACGGTATGGTACGGTATGCTACGGTGTGGTATGGTATGGTATTGTATGGTATGATATGGTACGGTACGGTATGGTACGGTATGGTACGGTACAGTACTGTATGGCATGGTATGGTATGGTACGGTCTGGTATGGAAAGGTATGCATGGTATGGCATTGTACGGTTTGGTATGGTATGGTTTGGAATGGTATGGTATGGTATGGCATGGTACAGTATGGTATGATACGGTATGGTATGGAATGTTACTTATGGTATGGTACGATATGGTATATTATGGTACGGTACGGTATGGTATGGTTTGAAATGGTATGGTATGGTATGGTATGGAATGTTATATATGGTATGGTACGATATGGTATAATATTGTACGGTACGGAATGGTACGGTATGGTATGGCATGGAATGGCATGTATGGTATGGTACGGTACAGTATGGTATGGTACGGAGTAGTATGTATGGTATGGTGCGGTATGAAATGGTATGTATGGTATAATACAGTATGGTATGGTACAGTAAGGTATGGAATGGCATGTATGGTATGGTATGGAGTGGTATGTATGGTATGGTACGGTATGGAATGGTCCAGTATGGAATGGAATGGTATGGTATGGTATGGAATGATATGTATGGTATGGTGTGGTACGGTATAGTACGGTATGGTATGGAATGGTATGTATGGTATGGTAAGGAATGGTACGGTATGGTATGGTACGGTATGGTATCTATGGTATGGTATGGTACGGTATGGTATGGCATGTATGGTATGGAATGGCATGTATGATATGGTACTGTATGATATGGTATCGTATGGTACGATATGATATATAATGGTTATATGGGATGGTATGGAATGGTATGTATGGTATGGTACGGTATGTATGGTATGATATGGTAAGGTATGGTATGTACGGTATTGTACAGTGTGCTATGGTGTGGTATGGAATGGTAAGGTATAGTATGGTACGGTATGGTATGGAATGGTATGGTACGGTATGGTATGTATGGTATGTATGGTATGGTACAGTATGGTATGGTATGGTACGGTATGGTATGGTATGTTAGGGTATGATATGATATGTTATGGTATGGGATTCCGGACAGGCCGCCATTGAAATCTGAACCTGGAAAAGTTTAACGCTACAACTTTATCTAGTGCGGCTAGCCTAGCAGTCCTTTTCGTGGAACTAGCGGGATTTAAATGGGATGTGATAGGGCTTAGCGAAGTTAAGAGGACAGGTGAGGTGTATACAGTACTTAAGGACGGAGACATACTGTGCTATCGCGGATTAGAGGATAGACGAGAACTAGGTGTGGGACTCCTGATTAATAAGGATATAGCTGGCAACGTAGAGGAGTTCTATAGTATTACCGAGAGGGTAGCAGCTATAGTAATTAGGCTGAATAGGAGGTACAAGCTGAAAGTGGTGCAGGCCTACGCGCCCACGTCCAGCCATGATGTCCGAACCGTTGAAAGTTTCTATGAGGACGTAGAATCGGCAATGAATAAAGCAAAATCGCACTACACTGTACTGAGGGGCGACTTCAATGCGAACGTGGGCAAGAAGCAGGCTGACGACCAGGCGGTAGGTGACTATGGGATAGGCTCTAGAAATAACAGGGGAGAGTTATTAGTCGAATTCGCGGATAGAAATAATTTACGGTTCATGAATACCTTCTTCCGCAAACGAGAAAATAGGAAGTGGACCTGGAAGAGCCCCAATGGTGAAACTAAAAATGCAATCGACTTCATACTATGCGCTAACCTCCTGGCATCATTCCGGATGTGGCCGTCCTCAGAAAGGTGCGTTGTAGCGACCACAGAATGGTCAGGTCTAGACTTTGCTTAGACTTGAAGAGGGAATGGAAGAAGCTAGTAAAGAAAACCATTAACGAGTTAGCCGTAAGAGGGAAAGAACAAGAGTTTAGGATAGCGCTGCAAAACACATATTCGGCTTTAACTGAGGAAGACGATCTTGATGTTCATACAATGCACGATAATCTGACATCAATAAATACGGAGTGCGCAGTAGAAGTAGGCGGTACGACAGTTCTACAGGATACCGGGAAGCTTTCTCAGGTGACGAAAGATTTGATTAAGAAGCGCCAAAGCATGAGGGCGTCTAACCGTACGGACAGAATCGAAATAGCAGAGCTTTCGAAATTAATAAACAAGCGCAAGGTAGCCGACATAAGGAAGTTTAATATGGAGAGAATCAACCATGCTCTAAAGAACGGAGGTAGCCTAAAAGCAGTGTAGAGAAAACTAGGCATAGGTAAAAACCAGATGTATGCATTAAGAGGCAAGCAGGGCAAGGTCATTTGCAATATGTATAAGATAGTTAACGTAGCTGAAGAGTTCTACAGAGATCTGCAGAGTACCAATGTAATCAGAGCGTTAATGAGGAAGACAGCAGTGCAGAGGAATGCGCCATCCCGCCAGTAACGAAAGATGAAGTAAAGAAAGCCTTAGAAGTGATGAAAACGGGAAAAGCAGCTGGGGAGGACCAGGTAACAGCATATCTGTTGAAAAATGGAGGGGACATCGTGCTAGAAAAACTAGCCACCCTGTATACGCAATGCCTTATGACCTCGACTGTACCAGAAGCTTGGAAGAATGCAAACATTATCTTAATTCATAAGAAGGGAGACGCCAAGGACTTGAAAAATTACAGGCCGATCAGCCTATTATCCGTTGCCTACAAAGTAGTTACTAAGGTAATCGCTAATAGAGTCAGGGCAACGTTAGACTTTAATCAACCAAACGATCAGGCAGGCTTTCGTAAAGGATATTCCACAATAGATCATATTCACACTATCAATCAGGTGATAGAGAAATGCGCAGAATATAACCAACCTCTATATATAGCTTTCATTGATTACGAGAAAGCATTAGACTCAGTGGAAACCTCAGCAGTCATACAGGCATTGCGTATTCAGGGGGTAGAAGAGCCTAATGCCCAAATACTGGAAGATATATATAGCAACTGCACAGCTACTATAGTCCTCCATAAAGTCAGCAATAAAATTCCAATAAGGAAGGGTGTCAGGCAAGGATGCACGATCTCGCCAATGCTGTTCACCGCATGATTACAGGAGGTATTTCGAGGCCTGAATTGGGAACAGTTGGGAACAAGAATGAATGGAGAATACCTAAATAATCTTCGATTTGCTGGTGTGGTACAGTATGGCACGGTATGGTATTGAATGGTATGGTATGGTATGGCATGCTATGGTATAGTATGGTATGGAATGGTTTTATGGTATGGCACGGAATGGTATGGTACGGTATGGAATGGTATGTATGCTATGGTATGGGACGTATGGTATGGTACGGTATGAAATGGTATGAAGTGGTATGTACGGTATGGAACTGTACGGAATGGTATGGTACAGTCTGTACAGTATGGTATGGTCTGGTATGGTCTGGTACACTATGGTATGGTATGTATGGTATGGTATGGAATGGAATGTATGGTATGGTCGTTATGGTATCGTATGGTACGGCATGGTATGGTACTATATGGTATGGTACGCTATGTATGGTATGGCACGGTTTGGTACGATATGTATGGCATGGTACGGTATAGTATGGTACAGTATGGTACGGTATTGTATGGTATGGTATGGTACGGTATGGTATGGAATAGTATGTATGGTATGGTATGGAATGGTATGGAATGGTACAGTATGGTATGGTATGTATGGCATGTTATGGTATAGTATTGTATGGAATGGTATATATGGTATGGTACGATGTGGTATAGTATGGTACGGTAGTGTATGGTATGGTATGGCACGGTACGGTATGGTTCGGTATGGTACGGTATGGTATGGTACGGTACGTTATGGTATGGAATCGCATGTATGGTATGGTACAGTATGGTATTGGAGGGGTATGTATGGTATGGTACGGTATGGAATGAAATGTATGGTATGGTACGGTATGGTAAGGTATGGTATGGTATGGTAAGGCATGGGACGGCATGGTACGGAATGGTATGTATGGTATGGTACGGTATAGTATGGAGTGGAATGTATGGAATGGTACGGTATGGTATGATACAGTATGATATGGTACGGTATGTTATGGATGGTAAGGTATGGTACGGTGTGGTATGGTATCGTATAGTATGGTATGGTATGTAATGATGTGTGTGTTTGGTAATATATGAAATGGTATGTATGGTACGGTACGGTACAGTATGCTATGATTGGTATGGTAAGGGATGTTACGGTATGGTATGGTATGTATGGTATGGTACGGTATGGAATAGTATGGTATGGTATGGAATGGTACGTACAGTATGGTACGGTTCGGTATGGAATAGTATGTATGGTAATGTATGGTATCATACGGTATGGTATGGTTTGAAATGGTATGTATTGTATGGTACAGTATGAAATGGTACGTATGGTATGGTATGTTACAGTATGCTATGATATGGTATGGTGTGGGATGGTATGGTATGGCATGTTAAGTATGGTATGGTATGGAATGGTATGTATGGCATGGTACGGTATGGTATGGTATGGAATGAGATGTATAGTTTAATACGGTATGGTATGATAAGGTATGGTATAGAATGGTATATATGGTATGGTACGATATAGTACGGTATGGTATGGTACGGTATGGTATGGTACGGAATGGCATGTATGTTTTGATACGGTAAGTTATGGTATGGAGTGGTATGTACGGTATGGTATGGTCTGCTACAGTCTAGTACGCTATGGTATGGTATGGAATGGCATGTATGGTATGGTACGGTATGGTATGGAGTGTATGTATGGAATAGTAGGGTATGATATGCTATGGTATGGTATGGAATGGTATCTATGGTATGGTACGGTATGGTATGGTACGGTATGGTATGGTATCATACAGTATGGAATGTAATGGTATGTCTGGTATGGTACGGTATGTTATGGTATGTATAGTATGGTATGGTACGGTATGCTATGATATTATATGGTATGATATGGGATGGTACGGTATGGTATGGCATGGTAAGGTATAGTATGTGTGGTATGGTACGGTATGGCACGGTATGGTATTGCATGTATAGTATGGTTCGGTACAGTATGGAATAGTATGTATGGTATGGTATCGTACGGTATGGTATGTTTAGGAATGGAATGTATTGTATGGTACGTTATGGTATGGAGTAGTATGTATGGTTTGGTACAGTAAGATATGGTATGGTATGGAATGATATGTATAGTATGGTACAGTATGGTATGGAATTGTATGTATGGTATGGTACGGTATGGTATGGTACGGTATGGCACAGTATGGTACGGTATGATACGGTACGGTATGGTACGGAATGGTATGGTATGGTACAGTAAGGTATGGTACGGTATTGTATGGTATGGTATGGTACGGTATGGTATGGAATGGTATATATAGTATGGTACGATGTGGTATAGTATGATACGGTATTGTATGGTATGGTATGGCACGGTACGGTATGATTCGGTATGGTACGGTATGGTATGGGATGGCATGTATGGTATGGTATGGAAAGGCATGTATGGTATGGTACAGTATGGTATTGTATGGTATGAAGTGGTATGTATGGTATCATATGGTATGGAATGGAATGTATGGTATGGTACGGTATGGTAGGTATGGTAAGGCATGGTACGGTATGATATGGAATGGTATGTATGGTATGGTACGGTATGTTATGGAGTGGTATGTATGGTATGCTATGGTATGGTATGGTACCATATGAAATGGGATAGTATGTATGGTATGGTATGGAATATGTATGGTATGGTGTGGAATGTATGGTACATAAAGTATGGTATGGAATGGAATGTATAGAATGGTACGGCATGGTATGATATGGTATGGTATGGTACGGTATGGTATGGTCCGGTGTGGTATGGTATCGTATAGTATGGTATGGTATGTAATGGTGTGTTTGTATGGTAATATATGAAATGGTATGTATGGTACGGTACGGTACAGTATGCTATGATATGGTATGGTATGTGATGTTACGGTATGGTATGGCACGGTATGGTGTGGTATGTATGGTATGGTACGGTTGGGTGCATATGGTATGGTATGGTATGAAATGGTATAGAATGGTATGTATGGTATGGAATGGTATGGTATGGCATGTACTGTATGGTATAGTCTGGTGCAGTTTGGTACGCTATGGTATGGTATGTATGGTATGGTACGGTATGGTATGGAATGGAATGGTATGTATGGTATGGTTTGGTGTGGTATGGTATGATACAGTATGGTATGGAATGGCATGTAAGGTATGGTACGGTATGGTATTGTACAGAATGTATGGTATGGTACGGTATGGTGTGGTACAGTATGGCACGGTATGGTACTAAATGGTATGGTACGGTATGGTATGCTATGGTATAGTATGGTATGGAATGGTAGTATGGTATGGCACGGAATGGTATGGTATCGAATGGTATGTATGCTATGGTATGGTACGTATGGTATGGTACGGTATGACATGGTATGGAGTGGTATGTATGGTATGGTACGGTATGGAATGGTATGGTACAGTCTGTACAGTATGGTATGGTCTGGTATGGTCTGGTACACTATTGTATGGTATGGTATGTGTGGTATGGTATGGAATGGAATGTGTGGTATGGTACGGTATGGTATCGTATGGTACGGCATGGTATGATACTGTATGGTATGGTACGCTATGTATGGTACGGCACGGTATAGTATAGTACAGTATGGTACGGTATGGTATGGTAAGGTATGGAACGATATGGTATGGTAAGGTATGGAATGGAATGTATAGTATGGTACAGTATGGTATTGAATTGTATATATGGTATGGTATGGTATGCTATGGTATGGTATGGTACAGTATGGTACGGTGCGGTATGGTACAGTCTGGTATGCTATGGTATGGTATGTATGGTATGATACGGTATGGTATGGTACCGTATGGAATGGTATGTATGGTATGGTATGGCACGGTATGTTACGGAATGGTATGGTGGAGTATGTATGGTATTGTATGGTACGGATCTATATGGTGCGGAATTGTAAGGAATGGTATGGTATGGTATCGTACGGTATGGTATGTTATGGAATCGAATGTATGGTATAATACAGTATGATGTGCAATGGTATGGTATAAAATGGTATGTATGGTATGGTAAAAAATGGTATGGTACGGTACAGTGTGGTATGGTATGGTATCACACAGTATAGTATAGTATGTAATGGTATGTGTGGTATGGTACGGTATGATATGGTGTGTATGGTGTGGTGTGGTACGGTATGCTATGATATTATATCGTATGGTATGGGTTGGTACGGTATGGTATGGCACGGTATGGTATAGTATGTATGGTATGGTACGGTATGGTACGGTATGGTATGGTATGAAACGGTATGTATTGTATTATACGGCATGGTATGGTACGGTATGGAGGGTATGGTATTGTATGTATAGTATGATACGGTACGGTATGGAATAGTATGTATGGTATGGTATGGTATCGTACGGTATGGTTTAGAATGGAATGTATTGTATGGTACGGTATGGTATGGAATGGTATGTGTGGTATGGTACAGTATGGTATGGTATAGAATGATATGTATAGTATGGTACAGTATGGCATGGAATTGTATGTATGGTATGGTATGGTACGGTATTGCACGCCATGGGACGGTACGATATGGTACGGTATGGTATGTTATGGTACGATAAGGTATGGTACGGTATGGTACGTTATTGTATGGTATGGTATGGTACGGTATGGTATGGAATAGTGTGTATGGAATGGAATGGTACAGTATGGTATGGTATGTATTGCATTTTATGGTATGGTATGGAATAATATATATGGTATGGTACGATGTGGTATAGTATGTTACGGTAGTGTATGGTATGGTATGGCGAGGTATGTATGGTATGGTACGGTATTGAATGGAATAAATGGTATGGTACGGTATGGTAAGGTATAGTACGGTATGGTAAGGCATGGTACAGCATGGTACGGAATGGTATGTATGGTCTGGTACGGTATGGTATGGAGTGGAATGTATGGTATGCTATGGTATGGTATGGCACCATATGGAATGGAATAGTATGTATGGTATGGTATGGTATGGAATGATGTGTATGGTATGGTGTGGTATGGTATGGTACAGTATGGTATTGAATGGAATGTATGGAATGGTACGGTGTGGTATGACACGGTATGGTATGGTACGGTATGGTATGGTATGGTACGGTGTGGTATGGTAGCGTATAGTATGGTGTGGTATGTAATGATATGTGTGTATGGTAATGTATGAAATGGTATGTATGGTACGGTACGGTACAGTATGCTATGATATGGTATGGTATGGGATGTTACGGTATGGTATGTATGATATGGTACGGTATGGAATAGTTTGATATGGTATGGAATGGTACGTACAGTATGGTACAGCATGGTATGGTACGGTTTGGTATGGAATAGTATGTATGGTAATATATGGTATCATATGGTATGGTATGGTTTGAAATGTTATGTATTGTATGGTACAGTATGAAATGGTATGTATGGTATGGTATGGTATGGTATAGTATGCTATGATATGGTATGATGTGGCATGGAATGGTATGGCATGTTAAGTATGGTATGGTATGGAATGTTATGTATGGTATGGTACGGTATGGTATGGTATGGACTGAGATGTTTAGTTTAATACGGTATGGTATGATAGGGTATGGTATAGAATGGTATATATGGTATGGTACGATATGGTACGGTATGGTATGGTACGGCATGGTATGGTACGGAATGGCATGTATGTTATGGTACGGTATGGTATGGTATGGAGTGGTATGTACAGTATGGTATGGTCTGGTACGGTCTAGTACGCTATGGCATGGTATGTATGGTACGGTATGGTATGGAATGGAATGTATGGTATGGTACGGTATGGTATGGTATGGAGTGGTATGTTTGGTATGGTACGGTATGGTATGGTACGGTATGGAATAAATGGTATGTATGGTATGGTTTGCAATGATATGCATGGTATGTTGTGGTATGATATGGTATGGAATGGTATGTATGGTATGGTATGGTATGGAATGGTACGGAACTATATGGTGCGGTATTGTAAGGAATGGTATGGTATGGTATCGTACGGTATGGTATGTTATGGAATGGTATATATGGTATAATACAGTACGATGTGCTATGGTATGGTATGGAATGGTATGTATGGTATGGTACAAAATGGTATTGTACGGTACAGTATGGTATGGTAAGGTATCATACAGCATAGTATAGTATGTGATTGTATGTGTGGTATGGTACGGTATGCTATGATATTATATGGTATGGTATGGGTTGGTACGGTATGGTATGGCACGGTATGGTATAGTATGTATGGTATGGTACGGTATGGTATGGAGTGGTATGTATTGTATGATACGGCATGGTATGGTATGGTATGGACGGTATGGTATTGTATGTATAGTATGGTACGGGACGATATGGAATAGTATGTATGGCATGGTATGGAATGGTATGAAATGGTACAGTATTGTATGGTATGTATGGCATGTTATGGTATGGTATGGTATGGATTGGTATATGGTATGGTACGATGTGGTATAGTATGGTACGGTATGGCATGGTACGGTATGGTATGGTATGGAATGGCATGCATAGTATGGTACAGTATGGTATTGTATGGTATGGAATGGTATGTATGGTATGGTAAGGTATGGTACGGTATGGTAAGGCATGGTACGGCATGGTACGGAATGGTATGTATGGTATGGTACGGTATGGCATGGTACGGTACAGTATGGTATGGTACGGTATGGCATGGTACGGTACAGTATGGTATGGTACGGTATGCTATGATATTATATGGTACGGTATGGGTTGGTACGGTATGGTGTGGCACGGTATGGTATAGTATGTATGGTATGGTACGGTATGGTACGGTATGGTATGGTATGGTATGTATTGTATGATACGGCATGGTATGGTACGGTATGGACGGTATGGTATTGTATGTATAGTATGGTACGGTACGGTATTTAATAGTATGTATGGTATGGTATGGTATCGTACGGTATGGTATGTTTTGGAATAGAATGTATTCTATGGTATGGTATGGTATGGAATGGTATGTATGATATGGTACAGTATGGTATGGTATAAAATGATATGTATAGTATGGTACAGTATGGTATGGAATTGTATGTATGGTATGGTACGGTATGGTATGGTACGGTATTGCACGCTATGGTACGGTACGATATGATACCGTATGGTACGGTATGGTATGTTATGGTATGGTACGGTAATGTATGGTACGGTATGGTACGGTATTGTATGGTATGGTATGGTACGGTACGGTATAGTATGTATGGCATGGTATGGAATGGTATGAAATGGTACAGTATTGTATGGTATGTATGGTATGTTATGGTATGGTATGGTATGGAATAGTATATGGTATGGTACGATGTGGTATAGTATGGTACGGTATGGCATGGTACGGTATGGTATGGCATGGAATGGTAAGGTATGGTACGGTATGGTAAGGCATGGTACGGCATGGTACGGAATGGTATGTATGGTATGGTACGGTATGTCATGGTACGGTACAGTATGGTATGGTATCATACAGTATGGTATAGTATGTGATTGTATGTGTGGTATGGTACGGTATGATATGGTGTGTATGGTATGGTATGGTATGGTACGGTATGCTATGATAATATATGGTATAGGTTGGTACGGTATGGTATGGCACGGTATGGTATAGTATGTATGGTATGGTACGGTATGGTATGGTATGGAATGGTATGTATTGTATGATGCGGCATGTTATGGTACGGTATGGACGGTATGGTATTGTATGTATGGTACGGTACGGTATGGAATAGTATGTATGGTATGGTATCGTACGGTATGGTATTGTTTGTAATGGAATGTATTGTATGGTACGGTATGGTATGGAATGGTATGTATGGTATAGAATGATATCTATAGTATGGTACAGTATGGTATGGTACGGTATAGAATGGTACGGTATTGCACGCTATGGTACGGTACGATATGATACGGTATGGTACGGTTGGGTATGTTATGGTATGGTACGGTAAGGTATGGTACGGTATGGTAGGGTATTGTATGGTATGGTATGGTACGGTATGGTATGGAAGAGTATGTATGGTATGGTATGGAATGGTACAGTATGGTATGGTATGTATGGCATGTTATGGCATAGTATGGTATGGAATGGTATATATGGTATGGCACGATGTGGTATAGTATGGTACGGTAGTGTATGGTATGGTATGGCACGGTACGGTATGGTACGGTACGGAATGGAATGTATGGTATGGTATGGTAAGGTATGGTACGGTAGGGTAAGGCATGGGACGGCATGGTACAGAATGGTATGTATGGTATGGTACGGTTTGGTATGGAATAGTATGTATGGTAATATATGGTATCATATGGTATGGTATGGTTTGAAATGTTATGTATTGTATGGTACAGTATGAAATGGTATGTATGGTATGGTATGGTATGGTATGGTATAGTATGCTATGATATGGTATGGTGTGGCATGGAATGATATGGCATGTTAAGTATGGTACGGTATGGAATGTTATGTATGGTATGGTACGGTATGGTATGGTATGGACTGAGATGTATAGTTTAATACGGTATGGTATGATAGGGTATGGTATAGAATGGTATATATGGTATGGTACGATATGGTACGGTATGGTATGGCACGGCATGGTATGGTACGGAATGGCATGTATGTTATGGTATGGTATGGTATGGAGTGGTATGTTTGGTATGGTACGGTATGGTATGGTACGGTATGGAATTAAATGGTATGTATGGTATGGTTTGCAATGATATGCATGGTATGTTGTGGTATGATATGGTATGGAATGGTATGTATGGTATGGTATGGTATGGAATGGTACGGAACTATTTGGTGCGGTATTGTAAGGAATGGTATGGTATGGTATCGTACGGTATGGTATGTTATGGAATGGTATATATGGTATAATACAGTACGATGTGCTATGGTATGGTATGGAATGGTATGTATGGTATGGTACAAAATGGTATGGTACGGTACAGTATTGTCACGTAGTGGTGACGGCAGTCGAAGCAGCGATGAAGACGGACGAAAGGGGTCTTCTAAAAGAACTGTTTATTGGGCTGACTTGCACCCAAAATGGACTGAATCACTCGGCGGCGGCGAAGCGACAAGCGTGCTCGGCGGTCGTCGAACAGAATGCCCGCCGCTGTCGGCCGTGCTCAATTTAAAGCCAATAGCGAACATTCGAGATAAAGGGCGCAAAGTTACTAGAACATTCCGGAACAACGTAGAATCAGCTTTGCCTGGCTGCGATCACTCGAGATAAATCTAGTCGCGTCTTGCGTCGCAAACAAAGCGATAAGGTGGTGTCGCGGCAGATTTGAAAAACGAACAAACACTGCAAATATTGGCGGCATTACTCCCCTCTCAAAGAAGCATCGACCCGATGCATTAAAACAAATAATGCGACTAGTAAGGGAAAAAAACGGATCTTGCGAAAATAGAGCATGGAAATGCAGCGGCCTTTAGCGCGCATAATACGGCTTCAGACGGACTACATGGACAACTTCTGGTCGTACGCGGCGTCGCTGGGATGCAGTCATTGCGTCAGGGATGACTTCATAATCCAGTTCACCCAGCCGACGAAGAACCTTGTACGGGCCGAAATAGCGGCGCAAAAGTTTTCACTCAATCCACGGCGGCGAATGGGCGTCCACACCCAGACTTGGTCTCCTGGCTTGTATTCCGCGTTGCGTCTTCGTAGGTTGTAGCGTCTGGCGTCGGACCGCTGCTGATCTTTGATCCGTAATCGGGCAAGCCTTCGAGCTTCTTCTGCGCGTTGAAGGTAGGCGGCAACGTCGACGTTCTCTTCTTCTGTAACGTTGGGCAGCATGGCGTCTAGCGTGGTCGTGGCATCCCTGCCATGGACGAGCCTAAAAGGCGTCATCTGGGTGTTCTCCTGCACTGCGGTGTTGTAGGCGAAAACGACGTAAGGCAGGATGACATCCCAGGTTTTATGTTCGGCATCGACGTACATAGCGAGCATATCGGCGATGGTTTTGTTCAGGCGCTCGGTCAGTCCGTTGGTCTGCGGATGGTATGCAGTTGTCCTCCGGTGGCTGGTTTGGCTGTAGCGCAGGATGGCTTGCGTGAGTTCCGCCGTAAATGCTGTTCCTCTGTCCGTGATGAGCACATCGGGGACGCCGTGTCGAAGAAGAATGCACTCCACGAAAAATTTGGCCACTTCTGCTGCTGTTCCGTTCGGTAGGGCTTTCGCCTCGGCGTAGCGGGTCAGGTAGTCGGTCGCTATGATGATCCACTTATTTCCAGATGTTGACGTTGGAAAAGGGCCAAGCAAGTCCATGCCAATCTGCTGAAAGGGTCTTGAGGGAGGTTCAATGGGGTTCAGAAATCCTGCTGGTCGTGTGGGAGGAGTCTTTCGTCGCTGACAATCTCGGCATGTTTTCACATAGTGTGCGACATCGGCAGACAGTCGGGGCCAGTAATACTTGTCTTGAATGCGGCTGAGGGTGCGAGTAAACCCGAGATGTCCAGCTGTCGGCTCGTCGTGTGAAGCCTGTAGAACTTCTTCGCGGAGACAAGTAGGTACAACAAGGAGGTAGGCTGTTTTGTTCGCTGTAAAGTTCTTCTTCACAAGGACCTCATTCTGCACACAGAAAGAAGACAGTCCTCGCTTGAATGAAGCGGGGGGTGAAGAAACCTTGCCTTCCAGGTACTCTATGAGGCCTTTTAGGTTGGGGTCCGAGCGTTGCTGCTGAGCAAAAGAGCTTGCGCTGATGGGTCCCAGGAAGGCGTCCTCATCGTCGTCCAGCGGCGGTGCATCTACAGGGGCTCGTGAGAGGCAATCGGCGTCAGTGTGCTTGCGTCCGGACTTGTAAACGACGGTGACGTCAAACTCCTGGAGACGCAGACTCCATCGAGCGAGTCGGCCAGAGGGATCCTTCAAATTGGCAAGCCAGCAGAGCGCGTGGTGGTCGCTGACCACCTTGAACGGCCGTCCGTAGAGGTAGGGGCGGAATTTCGACGTAGCCCAGATGATGGCAAGGCACTCCTTCTCAGTGGTCGAATAGTTAGCCTCGGCCTTGGAAAGGGAACGGCTAGCGTATGCGATGACCTTCTCCAGCCCGTCACTTTTTTGAACGAGAACGGCGCCTAGTCCCACGCTGCTTGCGTCGGTATGAACTTCAGTATCGGCGTTTTCATCAAAATGCGCAAGGATCGGTGGGGACTGTAAACAACGCTGAAGTTCCTTGAAGGCTTCTGCTTGCGGCGCTTCCCATTTAAACGGCACGTCTGCCTTCGTCAGTTGGCTCAGGGGCTCGGCGATGCGCGAAAAGTTTTTCACAAATCGTCGGTAATATGCGCATAGTCCGAGAAATCTGCGCACTGCTTTCTTATCGGCCGGCGGTTGAAACTGTTCAATAGCAGCTGTTTTCTGCGGGTCTGGGCGTACTCCTTCCTTGCTAACGATGTGGCCTAGAAACAGCAGCTCTTCGTAGGCAAAGTGGCATTTCTCTGCTTTCAAGGTTAGGCCAGACGACTTGATTGCGTCTAGTACTGTTCGAAGTCTTTTGAGGTGCTCTTCAAAGTTCGAGGCGAAGACAACGACGTCATCTAAATATACCAGACAAATCTGCCACTTCAGGCCTGCCAGCACGGTATCCATTACTCGCTGAAACGTCGCTGGTGCGGAACAGAGACCAAATGGCATCACCTTGAACTCAAACAGCCCATCCGGAGTTATGAATGCTGTCTTCTCGCGATCTCTTTCGTCGACCTCAATTTGCCAGTAGCCGCTCTTGAGGTCCATCGATGAGAAATATTTGGCGTTGCAGAGGCGGTCCAGTGTGTCGTCGATGCGGGGGAGGGGGTAGACGTCCTTCTTTGTTATGTTGTTCAAGCGGCGGTAATCCACGCAGAAGCGAAGTGCGCCGTCTTTCTTTCTCACTAGAACAACCGGTGCCGCCCATGGGCTGTTTGAAGGCTGGATAACGTCGTCGCGAAGCATTTCTTCGACTTGGTCCCGGATGGCTTGTCGTTCTCGCGGAGACACACGGTAGGGGCTTTGACGGAGAGGTCGGACGTGGTGATCCGTTATAATGCGATGCTTGGCAATTGGCGTCTGTCGCACCTTCGGCGATGTCGAAAAGCACTCACTGTAGTTTTGAAGCAGATTGCGGATCTGGTCTTGTCTGTTCCGGTGCAGGGCTGGGTTGATGTCGAAAGTGGGCGAATTCTCTTGGTCAAGCGGATCTTCTGCGGAGGGGTCGGAGAGGGCGAAGGAATCTCGTACGTCAGATATTTCGTCGTAGAAAGCAATCGTCGTTCCTCTGTTAATATGCCGGTATTCTTCGCTGAAGTTAGTCAGCAGTACTTCGGCCTGGCCATTGCGGAAATGTGCGATGCCTCTTGCGATGCTGATTCCTCGGTCTAGTAGCAACTGCATGTTCCCCTCGATGATGGCTTCAGTGTTTATGGCTTTCGTGGCGCCTACGGTCACGATAACGCTTGAACGAGGTGGGACGCTCACTTCTTCCTCCAGGACACTTAGGGCAACGTGATTTTCCTGAGTTTTCATCGAAGCGATGGCTTCGTCCGTCGAAAGCGTGATCAGCTTGGATCGCAGGTCGATGATCGCCTGATGCTCATTAAGGAAATCCATACCCAAGATCACTTCGCGGGAGCATAGCGGTAGCACAACAAAGGTCGCAGGATAGGTATGTCCTTTGACAGTCACTCGCGCTGTGCATCGTCCTGATGGCGTAATGAGGTGGCCCCCAGCGGTGCGAATTTGTGGGCCGTCCCAAGCCGTTGTGACTTTTCTGAGCTGCGCAGCGAATGTTCCATTCATTACCGAGTAATCGGCTCCTGTGTCGACTAGAGCGGTAACTTTCCGGCCGTCGATAGTCACTTCTAGGTCGGAGGTCCTGGCTCTTGCATTGCATGTCGCTCTCGGCGTCGGGTCACGGCTTCGTCGCGTATGCGAGTCACGGGTTGGGCGTGTGGTCGAAGCTCCTCTGGGTGGCGGCGTCGATTTCAAGGTAGCTTGCGTCGTGGTCGAGGTTCTCATTGTGTGCGGCGTCGGTGCAGCGAGTGTCGGTTCTTCATGCGGCGTCGCGGGTGCAGCGTCTTCATGGGGCGTGGTCGGTGGAGGATCTTCGGCGTTTAGCTCGTGAGCAACCTCACCTCCAGAGGTTGCTGCCTTTAGTTTCCCCTACGGGGGCTGGGCGACGTTCCTCGTACCGCGGCTGCGTAGTTGCGGCGTGGCGACGCAAAGCGCGAGGTTGACGGCGATGGTGAGCGCGAAAAGCGGTTCGGCGTGTGCTCTTCTCGACGCAGGTACTCGTCGATTTCGTGCGGACGTTGTCCGAAGCGTGGTCGTGGGGCGTTAACGGCAAATCCTCGAAGACCGATACGTCGGTACGGGCAGTGACGAAGAATATGGCCGGCCTCACCGCAATGGAAGCACAACGGCCGGTTGTCGGAAGTCCTCCAGGCGTCACATTTCCTGGGGCTTGAGCGTCGGTCATAGGTTGGGCGGGCGGGGGCTGGGAGGCGGCGTTGTGGAACGATTGGCTCATCTCGGGGAGGACGTGGGGGTTGTCGCTGGGGCTGAGCAGTACTTACTGCAGCGGCGTAGGTCATGGCCTGGGGTTCTGTGGCCGTCGGGGTGCCAAGTGCCTGTTGCACTTCTTCCCGTACCACATCCATCAGAGTCGCTGCTTGTGGCTGTGGGGAAGATGGCAGTAATCGGCGTAGCTCCTCTCGGACGATTTCGCGGATAACTTCCCGCAAGCTGTCGCTGGTGGTGGCCGGCGTGTCCGAACGGATTGCACAGGCAGAGGAAGGGCGATTGCACTGCCGAGCTCGAACGTCGAGGGTCTTCTCAATCGTGCAGGCTTCTTGCATAAACTCCTCGACTGTTTTTGGCGGCTGGCGGACGAGGCTTGCAAAGAGTTGTTCTTTTACGCCGCGCATTAAAAACTGAACTTTCTTTTCCTCGGTCATCCCGGGATCGGCGCGGCGAAATAGGCGCTTCATCTCCTCGACGTAACTGCGGACGGGCTCATTCGGAAGCTGGATCCTGGACTCGAGGAGTCGTTCGGCTCTTTCTTTCCTCACGACACTGGTGAATACCTTCAATAGTTCTCTCTTGAATAGCTCCCATGTCGTAAGGGACGACTCGTAGTTTTCGTACCACGTGCGTGCAGAGCCATCCAATGAGAAGAACACGTGTCCAATTTTTGCCGCATCATCCCACTTGTTGAATGACGCCACGCGCTCAAATTGATCCAACCATTCTTCAGGGTCTTCGCCTAGGGATCCATTGAAAGTTGGCGGCACCCGCGGCTGCTGCAGTATGATCGGTGTCGACATCTTTGGCAAGGTTGCAGTGCTGGTAGCAGCGTCTTTTCGCTGTCTGGTGCGGTCCGGCAGTTTCCCGAACTCAGGCTCCTCTCCCTGGAGACGTCGGCTGGCTCGCTGAGCTGCTGGCTCGTCCTCGGGTGCGAAGCGCTCAGGGCTGGCTTCACGACTTGAAGGGGGCGTCCGGAACATGGAAGGCTACCCCGCACCTCCACCAGATGTCACGTAGTGGTGACGGCAGTCGAAGCAGCGATGAAGACGGACGAAAGGGGTCTTCTAAAAAAACTGTTTATTGGGCTCACTTGCACCCAAAATGGACTGAATCACTCGGCGGCGGCGAAGCGACAAGCGTGCTCGGCGGTCGTCGAACAGAATGCCCGCCGCTGTCGGCCGTGCTCAATTTAAAGCTGATAGCGAACATTCGAGATAAAGGGCGCAAAGTTACTAGAACATTCCGGAACAACGTAGAATCAGCTTTGCCTGGCTGCGATCAATCGAGATAAATCTAGTCGCGTCTTGCGTCGCAAACAAAGCGATCAGGTGGTGTCGCGGCAGATTTGAAAAACGAACAAACACTGCAAATATTGGCGGCAGTATGGTATGGTAAGGTATCATACAGTATAGTATAGTATGTGATTGTATGTGTGGTATGGTACGGTATGCTATGATATTATATGGTATGGTATGGGTTGGTACGGTATGGTATGGCACGGTATGGTATAGTATGTATGGTATGGTACGGTATGGTACGGTATGGTATGGAATGGTATGTATTGTATGATACGGCATGGTATGGTATGGTATGGACGGTATGGTATTGTATGTATAGTATGGTACGGGACGGTATGGAATAGTATGTATGGTATGGTATGGTATCGTACGGTATGGTATGTTTTTGAATAGAATGTATTGTATGGTATGGAATGGTATGTATGGTATGGTACAGTATGGTATGGTATAAAATGATATGTATAGTATGGTACAGTATGGTATGGAATTGTATGTATGGTATGGTACGGTATGGTATGGTACGGTATTGCACGCTATGGTACGGTACGATATGATACGGTATGGTACGGTATGGTATGTTATGGTATGGCACTGTAAGGTATGGTACGGTATGGTACGGTATGGTATGGTATGGTACGGTATGGTATAGTATGTATGGCATGGTATGGAATGGTATGAAATGGTACAGTATTGTATGGTATGTATGGCATGTTATGGTATGGTATGGTATGGAATGGTATATGGTATGGTACGATGTGGTATAGTATGGTACGGTACGGCATGGTACGGTATGGTATGGTATGGAATGGCATGCATGGTATGGTAAAGTATGGTATTATGGTATGGAATGGTATGTATGGTATGGTAAGGTATGGTACGGTATGGTAAGGCATGGTACGGCATGGTACGGAATGGTATGTATGGTATGGTACGGTATGGCATGGTACGGTACAGTATGGTATGGTATGGTATCATACAGTATGGTATAGTATATGATTGTATGTGTGGTATGGTACGGTATGATATGGTGTGTATGGTATGATATGGTACGGTATGCTATGATATTATATGGTATGGTATGGGTTGGTACGGTATGGTGTGGCACGGTATGGTATAATATGTATGGTATGGTACGGTATGGTATGGTATGGTATGGAATGGTATGTATTGTATTATACGGAATGGTATGGTACGGTATGGACGGTGTAGTATTGTATGTATAGTATGATACGGTACGGTATGGAATAGTATGTATGGTATGGTATGGTATCGTACGGTATGGTATGGTTTGGAATGGAATGTATTGTATGGTACGGTTTGGTATGGAATGGTATGTATGGTATGGTATACTAAGGTATGGTATGGTATGGAATGATATGTATATGGTACAGTATGGTATGGAATTGTATGTATGGTACGGTACGGTATGGCACGGTATGGTACGGTACGATATGGTACGGTATGGTACGGTAAGGTACGGTAAGGTATGGTACGGTATTGTATGGTATGGTATAGTACGGTATGGTATGGAATAGTATGTATGTTATGGTATGGTACGGTATTGTATGGTATGGTATAGTACGGTATGGTATGGAATAGTATGCATGTTATGGTATGGTATGGAATGATACGGTATGGTATGGTATGTATGGTATGTTATGGAATGGTATGGAATGGTATATATGGTATGGTACGTTGGGGTATAGTATGGTACGGTATTGTATGGTATGGTATGGCATGGTACGGTATGATTCGATATGGTACGGTATGGTAATGTACTGTATGGTATGGTATGGAATGGCATGTATGGTATGGTACAGTATGGTATTGTATGGTATGAAGTGGTATGTGTGGTATGGTACGGTATGGTATGGAATGGTATGTATGGTTTGGAACGGTATGCTATGGTATGGAATGGTATGTATGGTATGGTATGGCACGGTATGGTATGGAATGGTATGGTAGAGTAAGTATGGTATATTATGGTATGGTAAAATACGGTACGGTATTGTAAGGAATGGTATGGTATGGTATCGTACAGTATGGTATGTTATGGAATGGTATGTATGGTATGGTAGGGTATGATATGCTATGGTATGGTATGGAATGGTATGTATGGTATGGTACGGAATGGTATGGTATCATACAGTATGGTATGGTATGTAATGGTGTGTGTGGTTGGTACGGTATGATATCGTATGTATAGTATGGTATGGTACGGTATGCTATGATATTATATGGTATGGTATGGGATGGTACGGTATGGTATGGTATAGTATGTATGGTATGGTACGGTATGGTATGGTATTCATTGGTATGTATTGTATGATACGGCATGGAATGGTACGGTACGGCACGGTATGGTATTGCATGTATAGTATGGTACGGTACGGTATGGAATAGTATGTATGGTATGGTATCCTACGGTATGGTATGGTATGGAATGGTATGTATGGTATGGTAAAGTAAGGTATGGTATGGTATGGAATGATATGTATAGTATGGTACAGTATGGTATGGAATTGTATGTATGGTATAGTAAGGTATGGCACGGTATGGTACGGTACTATATGGTACGGTATGGTACGGAATGGTATAGTATGGTACGGTATTGTAATGTATGGTATGGTACGGTATGGTATGGAATAGTATGTAAGGTATGGTATGGTAAGGAATGATAGGGTATGGTATGGTATGTATGGTATGTTATGGTACGGTATGGTATGGAATGGTATATATGGTATGGTACGATGTGGTATAGTATGGTACGGTATTGTATGGTATGGTATGGCACGGTACGGTATGATTCGGTATGGTACGGTATGGTAATGTACGGTATGGTATGGTATAGAATGGCATGTATGGTATGGTACAGTATGGTATTGTATGGTATGGAGTGGTATGTATGGTATGGTACGGTATGGAATGGAATGGAATGTATGGTATGGTATGGTAAGGTATGGTAGAGTATGGTAAGGCATGGTACGGTATGGTATGGAATGATATGTATGGTATGGTACGGTATGGTATGGAGTGGTATGTATGGTATGCTATGGTATGGTATGGTACCATACGGAATGGAATAGTATGTAGGTATGGTATGGAATATATATGGTATGGTACAGTATGGTATGGAATGGAATGTATGGAATGGTACGGTATGGTATGATACGGTATGGTATGGTACAGTATGGTATGGTACGGTGTGGTATGGTATCGTATATTATGGTATGGTATGTAATGGTGTGTGTGTATGGTAATATATGAAATGGTATGTATGGTAAGGTACAGTATGCTAAGGTATGGTATGGTATGGGATGTTACGGTATGGTATGGCACGGTATGGTATGGTATGTATGGTATGTTACGGTATGGTGCATATATTATGGTATGGTATGAAATGGTATAGAATGGTATGTATGGTATGGAATGGTATGGTACGGCATGGACGGTATGGTATGGTCTGGTACGGTCTGGTACGCTATGGTATGGTATGGTACGGTATGGTGTGGTAT
This sequence comes from Amblyomma americanum, assembly GCF_052857255.1. Classification (NCBI taxonomy): domain Eukaryota; kingdom Metazoa; phylum Arthropoda; class Arachnida; order Ixodida; family Ixodidae; genus Amblyomma; species Amblyomma americanum. Next base: position 449,165,679 of record NC_135497.1, read on the forward strand.
GTATGGTGTAGAATAGAATGGTATGTATGGTATGGTTTGGTGTGGTATGGTGTAATACAGTATGGTATGGAATGGCATGTCAGGCATGGTACAGTATGGTATTTGTGCAGAGTGTATGGTATGGTACGGTATGGTGTGGTACAGAATGGCATGGTATGGTATTGAATGGTATGGTACGGTATGGTATGCTATGGTATAGTATGGTATGGAATGATTTTATGGTATGGCACAGAATGGTATGGTACGGTATGGAATGGTATGTATGCTATGGTATAGTACGTATGGTATGGAACGGTATGAAATGGTATGAAGTGGTATATATGGTATGGTACAGTATGGAATGGTATGGTACAGTCTGTACAGTATGGTATGGTCTGGTATGGTCTGGTACACTATGGTATGGTATGGTATGTATGGTATGTATGGTATGGTATGGTATGTGTGGTATGGTATGGAATGGAATGTATGATATGGTCGGTATGGTATCGTATGGTACGGCATGGTATGGTACTGTATAGTATGGTACGCTATGTATGGTATGGTACGATATGTATGGTATGGTACGGTATAGTATGGTACAGTATGGTACGGTATGGTATGGTAAGGTATGGAACGATATGGTATGGTAAGGTATGGAATGGTATGTATAGTATTGTATGCTATGGTATTGAATTGTATATATGGTATGGTATGGAATGCTATGGTATGGTATGGTACAGTATGGTACGGAGCGGTATGGTACAGTATGATTTGCTATGGTATGTTATGGTATGTATGGTATGGTACGGTATGTTATGGTACGGTATGGAATGGTATGTATGGTATGGTATGGCACGGTATGGTATGGAATGGTATGGTAGAGTATGTATGGTATGGTATGGTCCGGAACTATATGGGGCGGTATTGTAAGGAATGGTATGGTATGGTATCGTACGGTATGGTATGTTATGGAATGGTATGTATGGTATAATACAGTATGATGTGCTATGGTATGGTATGGAATGGTATGTATGGTATGGTGCAAAATGGTATGGTACGGTACAGTATGGTATGGTATCATACAGTATGGTATAGTATGTGATTGTATGTGTGGTATGGTACGGTATGATATTTGTGTGTATGGTATGGTATGGTACGGTATGCTATGATATTATATGGTATGGTATGGGTTGGTACGGTATGGTATGGCACGGTATGGTATAGTATGTAAGGTATGGTACGGTATGGAACGGTATGGTATGGTAGGGAATGGTATGTATTGTATGATACGGCATGGTATGGTACGGTATGGACGGTATGGTATTGTATGTATAGTATGGTACGGTACGGTATGGAATAGTATGTATGGTATGGCATGGTATCGTACGGTATGGTATGGTTTGGAATGGAATGTATTGTATGGTACGGTATGGTATGGAATGGTATGTATGGTATGGTACAGTATGGTATGGTATAGAATGATATGTATAGTATGGTACAGTATGGTATGGAATTGTATGTATGGTATGGTACGGTATGGTATGGTACGGTATTGAACGCTATGTCACGGTACGATATGATACGGTATGGTAAGGTATGGTATGTTATGGTATGGTACGGTAAGGTATGGTACGGTATAGTACGGTATGGTACGGTATGGTACGGTATGGTACGGTATTGTATGGTATGGTATGGTACGGTATGGTATGGAATAGTATGTATGGCATGGTATGGATTGGTATGAAATGGTACAGTATTGTATTGTATGTATGGCATGTTATGGTATGGTATGGTATGGAATGGTGTATATGGTATGGTACCATGTGGTATAGTATGGTACGGTATGGCATGGTACTGTATGGTATGGTATGGAATGGCATGCATGGTATGGTACAGTATGGTATTGTATGGTATGGAGTGGTATGTATGTTATGGTACGGTATGGAATGGAATGTATGGGATGGTACGGTATGGTAAGGTATGGTACAGTATGGTAAGGCATGGGACGGCATGGTACGGAATGGTATGTATGGTATGGTACGGTATGGTATGGAGTGGAATGTATGGTATGGTATGGTAATGAGTGATATGTATGGTATGGTGTGGTATGGTATGGTACAGTATGGTATGGAATGGAATGTATGGAATGGTACGGTATGGTATGACACGGTATGGTATGGTACGGTATGAAATGGTATGATACGGTGTGGTATGGTAGCGTATAGTATGGTATGGTATGTAATGATGTGTGTGTATGGTAATATATGAAATGGTATGTATGGTACGGTACGGTACAGTATGCTGTGATATGGTACGGCATGGGATGTTACGGTATGGTATGGTATGTATGGTATCGTACGGTATGGAATAGTATGGTATGGTAAGGAATGGTACGTACAGTATGGTACAGCATGGTATGGTACGGTTTGGTATGGAATAGCTTGTATGGTAATGTATGGTATCATACGGTATGGTATGGTTTGAAATGGTATGTAATGTATGGTACAGTATGAAATGATATGTATGGTATGGTATGGTACAGTATGCTATGATATGGTATGGTGTGGCATTGTATGGTATGGCATGTTAAGTATGGTATGGTATGGAATGGTATGTATGGTATGGTACGGTATGGTATGGTATGGAATGAGATGTATAGTTTAATACGGTATGGTATGATAAGGTATGGTATAGAATGGTATATATGGTATGGTACGATATGGTACGGTATGGTATGGTACGGTATGGTATGGTACGGAATGGCATGTATGTTTTGGTACGGTATGGTATGGTATGGAGTGGTATGTACGGTATGGTATGGTCTGGTACGGTCTAGTACACTATGGTATGGTATGTATGGTGCGGTATGGTATGGAATAGCACGTATGGTATGGTACAGTATGGTATGGAGTGGTATGTATAGAATGGTAGGGTATGATATGCTATTGTATGGTATGGAATGGTATGTATGGTATGGTACGGTATGGTATGGTATCATACAGTATGGTATGGTATGTAATGGTATGTGTGGTATGGCACGCTATGATATGGTATGTATAGTATGGTATGGTACGGTATGCTATGATATTATTTGGTATGGTATGGGATGGTACGGTATTGTATGGCATGGTATGGTATAGTATGTATGGTATGGTACGGTATGGTACGGTATGGTATGGTATTGATTGGTATGTATTGTATGATACGGCATGGTATGGTATTGCATGTATAGTATGGTTCGGTACGGTATGGAATAGTATGTATGGTATGGTATCGTACGATATGGTATGGTTAGGAATGGAATGTATTGTATGGTACGGTATGGTATGGAATGGTATGTATGGTATGGTACAGTAAGGTATGGTATGGTATGGAATGATATGTATAGTATGGTACAGTATGGTATGGAATTGTATGTATGGTATGGTATGGTATGGTATGGTATGGTACGGTATGGCACAGTATGGTACGGTATGATATGGTACGGTATAGTTCGGAATGGTATGGTATGGTACGGTAAGATATGGTACGGTAGTGTATGGTATGGTATGGTGCGGTATGGTATGGAATAGTATGTATGGTATGGTATGGTAAGGAATGATACGGTATGGTATGGTATGTATGGTATGTTATGGTACGGTATGGTATGGAAGGGTATATATGGTATGGTAGGATGGGGTATGGTATGGCACGGTACGGTATGATTCGGTATGGTACGGTATGGTAATGTACGGTATGGTATGGTATGGAATGGCATGTATGGTATGGTATAGAATGGCATGTATGATATGGTACAGTATGGTATTGTATGGTATGGAGTGGTATGTATGGTATGGTACGGTATGGAATGAAATGGATTGTATGGTATGGTACGGTATGGTAAGGTATGGTAAGGCATGGTACGGTATGGCATGGAGTGGTATGTATGGTATGCTATGGTATGGTATGGTACCATATGGAATAGAATAGTATGTATGGTATGGTATGGAATATGTATGGTATGTAGTGATATGTTATGTTACAGTATGGTATGGAATGGAATGTATGGAATGGTACGGTATGGTATGGTACGGTATGGTATGGTACGGCGTGGTATGGTATTGTAGAGTATGGTATGGTATGTAATGGTGTGTATGTATGGTATGGTACAAAATGGTATGGTACGGTACAGTATGGTATGGTATGGTATCATACAGTATGGTATAGCATGTAATGGTATGTGCGGTATGGTACGGTATGATATGGTGTGTATGGTATGGTATGGTACGGTATGCTATGATATTATATGGTATGGTATGGGTTGGTACGGTATGGTATGGCACGGTATGGTATAATATGTATGGTACGGTACGGTATGGTACGGTATGGTACGGTATGGTATGGTATGGAATGGTATGTAGTGTATGATACGGCATGGTATGGTACGGTATGGACGGTATGGTATTGTATGTATAGTATGGTACGGTACGGTATGGAATAGTATGTATTGTATGGTATGGTATGGTATTGTACGGTATGGTATGGTTTGGAATGGAATGTATTGTATGGTACGGTATCGTATGGAATGGTATGTATGGTATGGTACAGTATGGTATGGTATAGAATGATATGTATAGTATGGTACAGTATGATATGGTATGGTACAGTATGGTATGGAATAGCATGTATGGCATGGTAGGGAATGGTATGAAATGGTGTAGTATTGTATGGTATGTATGGCATGTTATGGTATGGTATGGAATGGTATATATGGTATGGTACGATGTGGTATAGTATGGTACGGTATGGTATGGTACGGTACGGTATGGTATGGAATGGCATGCATGGTATGGTACAGTATGGTATTGTATGGTATGGAGTGGTATGTATGGTAGGTAAGGTATGGTACGGTATGGTAAGGCATGGTACGGCATGGTACGGAATGGCATGTATGGTACGGTAAGGCATGGAGTGGAATGTATGGTATGCTATGGTATGGTATGGTACCATATGGAATGGAATAGTATGTATGGTATTGTATGGTATGGAATGATATGTATGGTATGGTGTGGTATGGTATGGTACAGTATGGTATGGAATGGAATGTATGGAATGGTACGGTAATGTATGACACGGTATGGTATGGTACGGTATGGTATGGATGGTATGGTATGGTACGGTTTGGTATGGTAGCGTATAGTATGGTATGGTATGTAATGATGTGTGTGTATGGTAATATATGAAATGGTATGTATGGTACGCTACGGTAGAGTATGCTACGATATGGTATGGTGTGGGATGTTACGGTATGGTATGGTATGTATGGTATGGTACGTTATGGAATAGTATGGTGTGGTATGGAATGGTACGTACAGTATGGTACAGCATGGTATGGTACGGTTTGGTATGGAATAGTAAGTATGGTAATGTATGGTATCATACGGTATGGTATGGTTTGAAATGGTATGTATTGTATGGTACAGTATGAAATGGTATGTATGGTATGGTATGGTACAGGATGCTATGATATGGTATGGTGTGGCATGGTATGGTATGGCATGTTAAGTATGATATGGTATGGAATGGTATGTATGGTATGGTACGGTATGGTATGGTATGGAATGAGATGTATAGTTTAATACGGTATGGTATGATAAGGTAAGGTATAGAATGGTATATATGGTATGGTGCGATATGGTACGGTATGGTATGGTACGGAATGGCAAGTATGTTATGGTACGGTATGGTATGGTATGGAGTGGTATGTACGGTATGGTATGGTCTGGTACGGTCTAGTACGCTATGGTATGGTATGTATGGTACGGTATGGTATGGTATTTAATGTATGGTATGGTACGGTATGGTACGGTATGGAGTGGTATGTTTGGTATGGTACGGTATGGTATGGTACGGTATGGAATGAAATGGTATGTATGGTATGGTTTGGAATGATATGCATGGTATGTTGTGGTATGGTATGGCATGGTATGGTATGTATGGTAAGGTATGGTACGGTTATGGTATGGCATGTATGGTATGGTACGGTATGGTATGGAATGGCACGTACGGTATAGTACTGTATGGTATGGTATCGTATGGTACGATATGGAATGGTTATATGGTATGTTATGGAATGGTATTGTATGGTACGGTATGTATGGTATGGTATACTATGGTATGGTATGTACGGTATGGTACCGTGTGATATGGTGTGGTATGGAATGGTATGGTATTGTATGGTACAATATGGTAAGGAATAGTATGGTACGGTATGGTATGGTATGGTACGGTACGGTATGGTATGGTACGGTACGGTATGGTATGGAATGGTATATATGGTATGGTACGATATGGTATAGCATGGTATGGTATTGTATGGTATGGTATGGTACGGTACAGTATGGTATGGTACTTCATGGTATGTATGGTACAATTTGGTATGGCATGTATGGTATGGTTTGGAATGGTATGGTATGGTAGAGTATGGTATGGTAGGGTATGATATGATATTTTATGGTACGGGATTCCGGACAGGCCGCCATTGGAATCTCAGCCTGGCAACGTTTAACGCTAGAACTTTATCTAGTGAGGCTAGCCTAGCAGTGCTGTACAAGGAACTAGCGGGAAATAAATAGAATGTGATAAGGCTTAGCGAAGATAGGCGGACAGGTGACGCGTATACAGTACTTAAGGACGGACACATACTGTGCTAACGCGGATTAGAGCATAGACGAGAACAAGGTTTGGTACTCCTGAATAATAAGGATATAGCTGTCAACGTAGAGGAGTTCTATAGTATTAACGAGAGAGTAGCAGCTACAGTAATTAGGCTGAGTAAGAGGTACAAGCTGAAAGTGGTGCAGGCCTACGCGCCCACGTCCAGCCATGATGTCCAAACTGTTGAAAGTTTCTATGAGGACGTAGAATCGGCAATGAATAGAGCAAAATCGCAGTACACTGTACTGAGGGGCGACTTCAATGCGGAGGTGGGCAAGAAGAAGGCTGACGACCACGCGGTAGGTGACTATAGGATAGGCTCTAGAAATAGCAGGGGAGAGTTATTAGACGAATTCGCGGAGAGAAATAATTTACGGATCATGAATACCTTCTTCCGCAAAAGAGAAAACAGGTAGTGGACCTAGAAGAGCCCCAATGATGAAACTAAAAATGAAATCGATTTCATACTATGCGCTAAACCTGGCATCATTCAGGATGTGGCCGTCCTCGGAAAGGTGCGTTGTAGCGACCACAGAATGGTAAGGTCTAGACTTTGCTTAGACTTGAAGAGAGAATGGAAGAAGCTAGTGAAGAAGACCATTAACGAGTTAGCTGTAAGAGGGAAAGCACAGGAGTTTAGGATAGCGCTGCAAAACAGATATTCGGCTTTAACTGAGGAAGACGATCTTGATGTTCATACAATGCACGATAATCTGACATCAATAAATACGGAGTGCGCAGTAGAAGTAGGCTGTAGGACCGTTCTACATGGTACCGGGAAGCTATGTCAGGCGACGAAAGATCTGATTAAGAAGCGCCAAAGCATGAGAGCGTCCAACCCTACGGAGAGAATAGAAATAGCAGAGCTTTCGAAATTAATAAACAAGCGCAAGGTAGCCGACATAATGAAGTTTTATATAGAGAGAATCGAGCATGCTCTAAAGAACGGAGGTATCCTAAAAGCAGTGAAGAGGAAACTTGGCATAGGTAAAAACCAGATGAATGCATTAAGAGAGAAGCAGGGCAATGTCATTAGCAATATGGATAAGATAGTTAACGTAGCCGAAGAGTTCTATGGAGATCTGTAGAGTAACCAATGTAATCAGAGCGTTAATGAGGAAGACAGCAGAGCAGAGCAATGCGTCATCCCGCCAGTGACGAAAGATGAAGTGAAGATAGCCTTAGAAGTAATGAAAAGGGGAAAAGCAGCTGGGTAGGACCAGGTAACAGCAGAACTGTTGAAGGATGGAGGGGACATTGTGCTAGAAAAACTAGCCACCCTGTATACGCAAAGCCTTATGACCTCGACTGTACCAGAGGCTTGGAAGAATGCAAACATTTTCTTAATTCTTAAGAATGGAGACGCCAAGGACTTGAAAAATTTCAGGCCGATCAGCTTACTATCCGTTGCCTACAAATAATGTACTGAGGTAATCGCTAATAGAGTCAGGGCAACGTTAGACTTTAATCAACCAAATGATCAGGCAGGCTTTCGTAAAGGATATTCCACAATAGATCATATTCACACTATCAATCAGGTGATAGAGAAATGCGCAGAATATAACCAACCTCTATATATAGCTTTCATTGATTACGAGAAAGCATTCGACTCAGTGGAAACCTCAGCAGTCATACAGGCATTGCGTATTCAGGGGGTAGAAGAGCCTTATGCCCAAATACTGGAAGATATATAAGCAACTGCACAGCTACTATAGTCCTCCATAAAGTCAGCAATAAAATTCCAATAAGGAAGGGTGTCAGGCAAGGATGCACGATCTCGCCAATGCTGTTCACCGCATGATTACAGGAGGTATTTCGAGGCCTGAATTGGGAACAGTTGGGAACAAGAATGAATGGAGAATACCTAAATAATCTTCGATTTGCTGGTGTGGTACAGTATGGCACGGTATGGTATTGAATGGTATGGTATGGCATGCTATGGTATAGTATGGTATGGAATGGTTTTATGGTATGGCACGGAATGGTATGGTACGGTATGGAATGGTATGTATGCTATGGTATGGGACGTATGGTATGGTACGGTATGAAATGGTATGAAGTGGTATGTACGGTATGGAACTGTACGGAATGGTATGGTACAGTCTGTACAGTATGGTATGGTCTGGTATGGTCTGGTACACTATGGTATGGTATGTATGGTATGGTATGGAATGGAATGTATGGTATGGTCGTTATGGTATCGTATGGTACGGCATGGTATGGTACTATATGGTATGGTACGCTATGTATGGTATGGCACGGTATGGTACGATATGTATGGCATGGTACGGTATAGTATGGTACAGTATGGTACGGTATTGTATGGTATGGTATGGTACGGTATGGTATGGAATAGTATGTATGGTATGGTATGGAATGGTATGGAATGGTACAGTATGGTATGGTATGTATGGCATGTTATGGTATAGTATTGTATGGAATGGTATATATGGTATGGTACGATGTGGTATAGTATGGTACGGTAGTGTATGGTATGGTATGGCACGGTACGGTATGGTTCGGTATGGTACGGTATGGTATGGTACGGTATGGTATGGTATGGAATCGCATGTATGGTATGGTACAGTATGGTATTGTATGGTATGGAGTGGTATGTATGGTATGGTACGGTATGGAATGAAATGTATGGTATGGTACGGTATGGTAAGGTATGGTATGGTATGGCAAGGCATGGGACGGCATGGTACGGAATGGTATGTATGGTATGGTACGGTATAGTATGGAGTGGAATGTATGGTAGGCTATGGTATGGTATGGTACCATATGGAATGGAATAGTATGTATGGTATGGTATGGAATATGTATGGTATGGTGTGGTATGATATGGTACAGTATGGTATGGAATGGAATGTATAGAATGGTACGGTATGGTATGATACAGTAAGATATGGTACGGTATGTTATGGATGGTAAGGTATGGTACGGTGTGGTATGGTATCGTATAGTATGGTATGGTATGTAATGATGTGTGTGTTTGGTAATATATGAAATGGTATGTATGGTACGGTACGGTACAGTATGCTATGATTGGTATGGTAAGGGATGTTACGGTATGGTATGGTATGTATGGTATGGTACGGTATGGAATAGTATGGTATGGTATGGAATGGTACGTACAGTATGGTACAGCATGGTATGGTACGGTTCGGTATGGAATAGTATGTATGGTAATGTATGGTATCATACGGTATGGTATGGTTTGAAATGGTATGTATTGTATGGTACAGTATGAAATGGTACGTATGGTATGGTATGTTACAGTATGCTATGATATGGTATGGTGTGGGATGGTATGGTATGGCATGTTAAGTATGGTATGGTATGGAATGGTATGTATGGCATGGTACGGTATGGTATGGTATGGAATGAGATGTATAGTTTAATACGGTATGGTATAGAATGGTATATATGGTATGGTACGATATGGTACGGTATGGTATGGTACGGCATGGTATGGTACGGAATGGCATGTATGTTATGGTACGGTATGGTATGGTATGGAGTGGTATGTACAGTATGGTATGGTCTGGTACGGTCTAGTACGCTATGACATGGTATATATGGTACGGTAGGGTATGGAATGGAATGTATGGTATGGTACGGTATGGAATTAAATGGTATGTATGGTATGGTTTGGAATGATATGCATGGTATGTTGTGGCATGATATGGTATGGAATGGTATGTATGGTATGGTACGGTATGGTATGGAATGGTACGGAACTATATGGTGCGGTATTGTAAGGAATGATATGGTATGGTATCGTACGGTATGGTATGTTATGGAATGTATGTATGGTATAATACAGTACGATGTGCTATGGTATGGTATGGAATGGTATGTATGGTATGGTACAAAGTGGTATGGTACGGTACAGTATGGTATGGTATGGTATCATACAGTATAGTATAGTATGTGATTGTATGTGTGGTATGGTACGGTATGCTATGATATTATATGGTATGGTATGGGCTGGTACGGTATGGTATGGCACGGTATGGTATTGTATGTAGAGTATGATACGGTACGGTATGGAATAGTATGTATGGTATGGTATGGTATCGTGCGGAATGGTATGTTTTGGAATAGAATGTATTGTATGGTATGGAATGGTATGTATGGTATGGTACAGTATGGTATGGTATAAAATGATATATATAGTATGGTACAGTATGGTATGGAATTGTATGTATGGTATGGTACGGTATTGCACGCTATGGTACGGTACGATATGATACGGTATGGTATGTTATGGTATGGTACGGTAAGGTATGGTACGGTATGGTACGGTATTGTATGGTATGGTATGGTACGGTATGGTATAGTATGTATGGCATGGTATGGAATGGTATGAAATGGTACAGTATTGTATGGTATGTATGGCATGTTATGGTATGGTATGGAATGGTATATGGTATGGTACGATGTGGTATAGTATGGTACGGTATGGCATGGTACGGTATGGCATGGTACGGTATGGTATAGTGTGGAATGGCATGCATGGTATGGTACAGTATGGTATTGTATGGTATGGAATGGTATGTATGGTATGGTAAGGTATGGTAAGGCATGGTACTGCATGGTACGGAATGGTATGTATGGTATGGTACGGTGTGGCATGGTACGGTACAATATGGTATGGTATGGTATCATACAGTATGGTATAGTATGTGATTGTATGTGTGGTATGGTACGGTATGATATGGTGTGTATGGTATGATATGGTACGGTATGCTATGATATTATATGGTATGGTATGGGTTGGTACGGTATGGTATGGCACGGTATGGTATAGTATATAGGGTATGTTACGGTATGGTACGGTATGGTATGGAATGGTATATACTGTATGATGCGGCATGGTATGGTACGGTATGGACAGTGTGGTATTGTATGTATAGTTTAGTATGGTACGGTATGGAATAGTATATATGGTATGGTATGGTATCGTACGGTATGGTATGGTTTGGAATGGAATGTATTGTATGGTACGGTATGGTATGGAATGGTATGTATGGTGTGGTACAGTATGGTATGGTATAGAATGATATGTATAGTATGGTACAGTATGGTATGGAATTGTATGTATGGTATGGTACGGTATAGTATGGTACGGTATTTCACGCTATGGTACGGTACGATATAATACGGTATGGTACGGTATGGTATGTTATGGTATGGTACGGTAAGGTATGGTATGTATGGCATGTTATGGTATAGTATGGTATGGAATGGTATATAGGTATGGTACGATGTGGTATAGTATGGTACGGTAGTGTATAGTATTGTATGGCACGGTACGGTATGGTTCGGTATGGTACGGTATGGTATGGTACGGTATGGTATGGTACGGTATGGTATGATATGGAATCGCATGTATGGTATGGTACAGTATGGTATTGTATGGTATGGAGTGGTATGTATTGTATGGTGCAGTATGAATTGGTATGTATGGTATGGTATGGTACAGTATGCCTGATATGGTATGGTGTGGGATGGTATGGTATGGCATGTTAAGTATGGTATGGTATAGAATGGTATGTATGGCATGGTACGGTATGGTATAATATGGAATGAGATGTATAGTTTAATACGGTATGGTATGATAAGGTATGGTTTAGAATGGTATATATGGTATGGTACGGAATGGCATGTATGTTATGATACGGTATGGTGTAGTATGGAGTGGTATGTACGGTATGGTATGGTCTGGTACGGTCTAGTACGCTATGGTATGGTATGTATGGTACGGTATGGTATGGAGTGGTATGTATGGAATGGTAGGGTATGATATGCTATGGTATGGTATGGAATGTTATGTATGGTATGGTACGGTATGGTATGGTATTTATGGTATGGTACGGTATGGTATGGTATCTTAGAGTATGGTATGGTATGTAATGGTATGTGTGGTATGGTATGGTATGTTATGGTATGTATAGTATGGTAAGGTACGGTATGCTATGATATTATATGCTATGGTATGGGATGGTACGGTATGGTATGGCATGGTATGGTATAGTATGTATGGTATGGTACGGTATGGTAGGGTATGGTATAGTATTGATTGGTATGTATTGTATGATACGGCATGGTATGGTACGGTATGGCACGGTATGGTATTGCATGTATAGTACGGTTCGGTACGGTATGGAATAGTGTGTATGGTATGGTATCGTACGGTATGGTATGGTTAGGAATGGAATGTTTTCTATGGTACGGTATGGTATGGACTAGTATGTATGGTATGGTACAGTAAGGTATGGTATGGTATGGAATGATATGTATAGTATGGTACTCTATGGTATGGAATTGTATGTATGGTGTGGTACGGTATGGCACAGTATGGTACGGTATGATATGGTACGGTATGGTACGGAATGGTATGGTATGGTACGGTAAGGTATGGTAGGGTATTGTATGGTATGGTACGGTATGGTATGGAATGGTATAAATAGTATTGTACGATGTGGTATTGTATGGTACGGTATTGTTTGGTGTGGTATGGCACGGTACGGTATGATTCTGTATGGTACGGTATGGTAATGTACGGTATGGTATGGTATGGAAAGGCATGTATGGTATGGTACAGTATGGTATTGTATGGTATGAAGTGGTATGTATGGTATGGTATGGTATGGAATGGAATAAAATGTATGGTATGGTACGGTATGGTAAGGTATGGTGAGGCATGGTACGGTATGGTATGGAATGGTATGTATGGTATGGTACGGTATGGTATGGTACGGTATGCATGGTTTGTACGGTATGTGCGTTATGGTAGGGTACGCTATTGTACGGTATAGTACGGTATGGAATGGTATGGTATGGTACGGTATGGTGTGGAACGGTACAGAATGGTATGTATAGTATGGTACGGTATGGTATGGAATGATAGGTATGGTATGGTTTGGTTTGGTATGACATGGTATGGTAGGGTATGGAATGGTATGTATGGTATGGTACGGTATGGTACAGTAGGGTATGGTATGGCATGGTATGGTACGATGTGGTATGGAATGATATGTATGGTACGGTAAGGTATGGTATGTACGGTATGCTACGGTGTGGTATGGTACGGTATTGTATGGTATGGTATGGTACGGTACGGTATGGTATTGTACGGTAAGATACGGTATGGTATGGAATAGTATGGTACGGCCTGGTATAGTATGGTATGGTATAGTATGGAATGGTAAGTATGGTATGGTACGGAATGGTATGGTATGTATGGTATGGTACTGTATATATGGTATGGTAGAAAACGGTATGGTATGGAATGGTATGTATGGTATGTTACGGTATGGTACGGTATGCTACGGTGTGGTATGGTATGGTATTGTATGGTATGATATGGTACGGTACGGTAGGGTATGGTATGGTACGGTATGGCACGGTAATGGTATAGAATGGTATGGTACGGTATTGTATGCTGTTGTATGGTATAGTATGGAATGGTAAGTATGGTATGGTACAGAATGGTATGTATGGTATGTTACAGTATGGTATGTACAGTATGGTATGGCATGATATGGTTGGAATGGTATGTATGGTATGGAATGGTACATATGGTATGGTACAGTACGGTATGGTACGGTGTGGTATAGGTATGGTATGGCATGGTATGGTATGGTATAATACGGCATGGCACGGTATGGTTTGGAATGAATGGTATATGGTATTGTACGGTATGGTACGTATGGTATGGTACGGTATGAAATGGTATGGAATAGTGTGTATGGTATGGTATGGTACGGTATGTACGGTATAGTATGGTCTGGTACAGTCTGGTATGGTATAGTATGGTATGTATGATATGATACAGTATGACATGGTATGGAGTGGTATGTATGGTATGGTACAGTATGAAATGGAATGGTATGTATGGCATGGTATGGTATGGTATGGTATGCTATGGTATGGTATGCATGGTATGGTACAGTGTGATATGGTGTGGTATTTAATGGTATGGTATAGTATGGTACAGCATGGTATAGTATGGTATGGTATAGTATGGAATGGTAAGTATGGTATGGTACGGAATGGTATGGTATGGTATGTATGGTATGGTACTGTATATATGGTATGGGAGGATACGGTATGGTATGGTAGGATACGGTATGGTATGGAATGGTTTGTATGGTATGTTACGGTATGGTACGGTATGCTACGGTGTGGTATGGTATGGTATTGTATGGTATGATATGGTACGGTACGGTATGGTACGGTATGGTACGGTACAGTACTGTATGGCATGGTATGGTATGGTACGGTCTGGTATGGAAAGGTATGCATGGTATGGCATTGTACGGTTTGGTATGGTATGGTTTGGAATGGTATGGTATGGTATGGCATGGTACAGTATGGTATGATACGGTATGGTATGGAATGTTACTTATGGTATGGTACGATATGGTATATTATGGTACGGTACGGTATGGTATGGTTTGAAATGGTATGGTATGGTATGGTATGGAATGTTATATATGGTATGGTACGATATGGTATAATATTGTACGGTACGGAATGGTACGGTATGGTATGGCATGGAATGGCATGTATGGTATGGTACGGTACAGTATGGTATGGTACGGAGTAGTATGTATGGTATGGTGCGGTATGAAATGGTATGTATGGTATAATACAGTATGGTATGGTACAGTAAGGTATGGAATGGCATGTATGGTATGGTATGGAGTGGTATGTATGGTATGGTACGGTATGGAATGGTCCAGTATGGAATGGAATGGTATGGTATGGTATGGAATGATATGTATGGTATGGTGTGGTACGGTATAGTACGGTATGGTATGGAATGGTATGTATGGTATGGTAAGGAATGGTACGGTATGGTATGGTACGGTATGGTATCTATGGTATGGTATGGTACGGTATGGTATGGCATGTATGGTATGGAATGGCATGTATGATATGGTACTGTATGATATGGTATCGTATGGTACGATATGATATATAATGGTTATATGGGATGGTATGGAATGGTATGTATGGTATGGTACGGTATGTATGGTATGATATGGTAAGGTATGGTATGTACGGTATTGTACAGTGTGCTATGGTGTGGTATGGAATGGTAAGGTATAGTATGGTACGGTATGGTATGGAATGGTATGGTACGGTATGGTATGTATGGTATGTATGGTATGGTACAGTATGGTATGGTATGGTACGGTATGGTATGGTATGTTAGGGTATGATATGATATGTTATGGTATGGGATTCCGGACAGGCCGCCATTGAAATCTGAACCTGGAAAAGTTTAACGCTACAACTTTATCTAGTGCGGCTAGCCTAGCAGTCCTTTTCGTGGAACTAGCGGGATTTAAATGGGATGTGATAGGGCTTAGCGAAGTTAAGAGGACAGGTGAGGTGTATACAGTACTTAAGGACGGAGACATACTGTGCTATCGCGGATTAGAGGATAGACGAGAACTAGGTGTGGGACTCCTGATTAATAAGGATATAGCTGGCAACGTAGAGGAGTTCTATAGTATTACCGAGAGGGTAGCAGCTATAGTAATTAGGCTGAATAGGAGGTACAAGCTGAAAGTGGTGCAGGCCTACGCGCCCACGTCCAGCCATGATGTCCGAACCGTTGAAAGTTTCTATGAGGACGTAGAATCGGCAATGAATAAAGCAAAATCGCAATACACTGTACTGAGGGGCGACTTCAATGCGAACGTGGGCAAGAAGCAGGCTGACGACCAGGCGGTAGGTGACTATGGGATAGGCTCTAGAAATAACAGGGGAGAGTTATTAGTCGAATTCGCGGATAGAAATAATTTACGGTTCATGAATACCTTCTTCCGCAAACGAGAAAATAGGAAGTGGACCTGGAAGAGCCCCAATGGTGAAACTAAAAATGCAATCGACTTCATACTATGCGCTAACCTCCTGGCATCATTCCGGATGTGGCCGTCCTCAGAAAGGTGCGTTGTAGCGACCACAGAATGGTCAGGTCTAGACTTTGCTTAGACTTGAAGAGGGAATGGAAGAAGCTAGTAAAGAAAACCATTAACGAGTTAGCCGTAAGAGGGAAAGAACAAGAGTTTAGGATAGCGCTGCAAAACACATATTCGGCTTTAACTGAGGAAGACGATCTTGATGTTCATACAATGCACGATAATCTGACATCAATAAATACGGAGTGCGCAGTAGAAGTAGGCGGTACGACAGTTCTACAGGATACCGGGAAGCTTTCTCAGGTGACGAAAGATTTGATTAAGAAGCGCCAAAGCATGAGGGCGTCTAACCGTACGGACAGAATAGAAATAGCAGAGCTTTCGAAATTAATAAACAAGCGCAAGGTAGCCGACATAAGGAAGTTTAATATGGAGAGAATCAACCATGCTCTAAAGAACGGAGGTAGCCTAAAAGCAGTGTAGAGAAAACTAGGCATAGGTAAAAACCAGATGTATGCATTAAGAGGCAAGCAGGGCAAGTTCATTTGCAATATGTATAAGATAGTTAACGTAGCTGAAGAGTTATACAGAGATCTGCAGAGTACCAATGTAATCAGAGCGTTAATGAGGAAGACCGCAGTGCAGAGGAATGCGCCATCCCGCCAGTAACGAAAGATGAAGTAAAGAAAGCCTTAGAAGTGATGAAAACGGGAAAAGCAGCTGGGGAGGACCAGGTAACAGCATATCTGTTGAAAAATGGAGGGGAAATCGTGCTAGAAAAACTAGCCACCCTGTATACGCAATGCCTTATGACCTCGACTGTACCAGAAGCTTGGAAGAATGCAAACATTATCTTAATTCATAAGAAGGGAGACGCCAAGGACTTGAAAAATTACAGGCCGATCAGCTTATTATCCGTTGCCTACAAAGTAGTTACTAAGGTAATCGCTAATAGAGTCAGGGCAACGTTAGACTTTAATCAACCAAACGATCAGGCAGGCTTTCGTAAAGGATATTCCACAATAGATCATATTCACACTATCAATCAGGTGATAGAGAAATGCGCAGAATATAACCAACCTCTATATATAGCTTTCATTGATTACGAGAAAGCATTAGACTCAGTGGAAACCTCAGCAGTCATACAGGCATTGCGTATTCAGGGGGTAGAAGAGCCTAATGCCCAAATACTGGAAGATATATATAGCAACTGCACAGCTACTATAGTCCTCCATAAAGTCAGCAATAAAATTCCAATAAGGAAGGGTGTCAGGCAAGGATGCACGATCTCGCCAATGCTGTTCACCGCATGATTAGAAGGAGGTATTTCGAGGCCTGAATTGGGAACAGTTGGGAACAAGAATGAATGGAGAATACCTAAATAATCTTCGATTTGCTGGTGTGGTACAGTATGGCACGGTATGGTATTGAATGGTATGGTATGGCACGGAATGGTATGGTACGGTATGGAATGGTATGTATGCTATGGTATGGGACGTATGGTATGGTACGGTATGAAATGGTATGAAGTGGTATGTACGGTATGGAACTGTACGCAATGGTATGGTACAGTCTGTACAGTATGGTATGGTCTGGTATGGTCTGGTACACTATGGTATGGTATGTATGGTATGGTATGGAATGGAATGTATGGTATGGTCGTTATGGTATCGTATGGTACGGCATGGTATGGTACTATATGGTATGGTACGCTATGTATGGTATGGCACGGTATGGTACGATATGTATGGCATGGTACGGTATAGTATGGTACAGTATGGTACGGTATTGTATGGTATGGTATGGTACGGTATGGTATGGAATAGTATGTATGGTATGGTATGGAATGGTATGGAATGGTACAGTATGGTATGGTATGTATGGCATGTTATGGTATAGTATTGTATGGAATGGTATATATGGTATGGTACGATGTGGTATAGTATGGTACGGTAGTGTATGGTATGGTATGGCACGGTACGGTATGGTTCGGTATGGTACGGTATGGTATGGTACGGTATGGTATGGTATGGAATCGCATGTATGGTATGGTACAGTATGGTATTGTATGGTATGGAGTGGTATGTATGGTATGGTACGGTATGGAATGAAATGTATGGTATGGTACGGTATGGTAAGGTATGGTATGGTATGGCAAGGCATGGGACGGCATGGTACGGAATGGTATGTATGGTATGGTACGGTATAGTATGGAGTGGAATGTATGGTAGGCTATGGTATGGTATGGTACCATATGGAATGGAATAGTATGTATGGTATGGTATGGAATATGTATGGTATGGTGTGGTATGATATGGTACAGTATGGTATGGAATGGAATGTATAGAATGGTACGGTATGGTATGATACAGTAAGATATGGTACGGTATGTTATGGATGGTAAGGTATGGTACGGTGTGGTATGGTATCGTATAGTATGGTATGGTATGTAATGATGTGTGTGTTTGGTAATATATGAAATGGTATGTATGGTACGGTACGGTACAGTATGCTATGATTGGTATGGTAAGGGATGTTACGGTATGGTATGGTATGTATGGTATGGTACGGTATGGAATAGTATGGTATGGTATGGAATGGTACGTACAGTATGGTACAGCATGGTATGGTACGGTTCGGTATGGAATAGTATGTATGGTAATGTATGGTATCATACGGTATGGTATGGTTTGAAATGGTATGTATTGTATGGTACAGTATGAAATGGTACGTATGGTATGGTATGTTACAGTATGCTATGATATGGTATGGTGTGGGATGGTATGGTATGGCATGTTAAGTATGGTATGGTATGGAATGGTATGTATGGCATGGTACGGTATGGTATGGTATGGAATGAGATGTATAGTTTAATACGGTATGGTATAGAATGGTATATATGGTATGGTACGATATGGTACGGTATGGTATGGTACGGCATGGTATGGTACGGAATGGCATGTATGTTATGGTACGGTATGGTATGGTATGGAGTGGTATGTACAGTATGGTATGGTCTGGTACGGTCTAGTACGCTATGACATGGTATATATGGTACGGTAGGGTATGGAATGGAATGTATGGTATGGTACGGTATGGAATTAAATGGTATGTATGGTATGGTTTGGAATGATATGCATGGTATGTTGTGGCATGATATGGTATGGAATGGTATGTATGGTATGGTACGGTATGGTATGGAATGGTACGGAACTATATGGTGCGGTATTGTAAGGAATGATATGGTATGGTATCGTACGGTATGGTATGTTATGGAATGTATGTATGGTATAATACAGTACGATGTGCTATGGTATGGTATGGAATGGTATGTATGGTATGGTACAAAGTGGTATGGTACGGTACAGTATGGTATGGTATGGTATCATACAGTATAGTATAGTATGTGATTGTATGTGTGGTATGGTACGGTATGCTATGATATTATATGGTATGGTATGGGCTGGTACGGTATGGTATGGCACGGTATGGTATTGTATGTAGAGTATGATACGGTACGGTATGGAATAGTATGTATGGTATGGTATGGTATCGTGCGGAATGGTATGTTTTGGAATAGAATGTATTGTATGGTATGGAATGGTATGTATGGTATGGTACAGTATGGTATGGTATAAAATGATATATATAGTATGGTACAGTATGGTATGGAATTGTATGTATGGTATGGTACGGTATTGCACGCTATGGTACGGTACGATATGATACGGTATGGTATGTTATGGTATGGTACGGTAAGGTATGGTACGGTATGGTACGGTATTGTATGGTATGGTATGGTACGGTATGGTATAGTATGTATGGCATGGTATGGAATGGTATGAAATGGTACAGTATTGTATGGTATGTATGGCATGTTATGGTATGGTATGGAATGGTATATGGTATGGTACGATGTGGTATAGTATGGTACGGTATGGCATGGTACGGTATGGCATGGTACGGTATGGTATAGTGTGGAATGGCATGCATGGTATGGTACAGTATGGTATTGTATGGTATGGAATGGTATGTATGGTATGGTAAGGTATGGTAAGGCATGGTACTGCATGGTACGGAATGGTATGTATGGTATGGTACGGTGTGGCATGGTACGGTACAATATGGTATGGTATGGTATCATACAGTATGGTATAGTATGTGATTGTATGTGTGGTATGGTACGGTATGATATGGTGTGTATGGTATGATATGGTACGGTATGCTATGATATTATATGGTATGGTATGGGTTGGTACGGTATGGTATGGCACGGTATGGTATAGTATATAGGGTATGTTACGGTATGGTACGGTATGGTATGGAATGGTATATACTGTATGATGCGGCATGGTATGGTACGGTATGGACAGTGTGGTATTGTATGTATAGTTTAGTATGGTACGGTATGGAATAGTATATATGGTATGGTATGGTATCGTACGGTATGGTATGGTTTGGAATGGAATGTATTGTATGGTACGGTATGGTATGGAATGGTATGTATGGTGTGGTACAGTATGGTATGGTATAGAATGATATGTATAGTATGGTACAGTATGGTATGGAATTGTATGTATGGTATGGTACGGTATAGTATGGTACGGTATTTCACGCTATGGTACGGTACGATATAATACGGTATGGTACGGTATGGTATGTTATGGTATGGTACGGTAAGGTATGGTATGTATGGCATGTTATGGTATAGTATGGTATGGAATGGTATATAGGTATGGTACGATGTGGTATAGTATGGTACGGTAGTGTATAGTATTGTATGGCACGGTACGGTATGGTTCGGTATGGTACGGTATGGTATGGTACGGTATGGTATGGTACGGTATGGTATGATATGGAATCGCATGTATGGTATGGTACAGTATGGTATTGTATGGTATGGAGTGGTATGTATTGTATGGTGCAGTATGAATTGGTATGTATGGTATGGTATGGTACAGTATGCCTGATATGGTATGGTGTGGGATGGTATGGTATGGCATGTTAAGTATGGTATGGTATAGAATGGTATGTATGGCATGGTACGGTATGGTATAATATGGAATGAGATGTATAGTTTAATACGGTATGGTATGATAAGGTATGGTTTAGAATGGTATATATGGTATGGTACGGAATGGCATGTATGTTATGATACGGTATGGTGTAGTATGGAGTGGTATGTACGGTATGGTATGGTCTGGTACGGTCTAGTACGCTATGGTATGGTATGTATGGTACGGTATGGTATGGAGTGGTATGTATGGAATGGTAGGGTATGATATGCTATGGTATGGTATGGAATGGTATGTATGGTATGGTACGGTATGGTATGGTATTTATGGTATGGTACGGTATGGTATGGTATCTTAGAGTATGGTATGGTATGTAATGGTATGTGTGGTATGGTATGGTATGTTATGGTATGTATAGTATGGTAAGGTACGGTATGCTATGATATTATATGCTATGGTATGGGATGGTACGGTATGGTATGGCATGGTATGGTATAGTATGTATGGTATGGTACGGTATGGTAGGGTATGGTATAGTATTGATTGGTATGTATTGTATGATACGGCATGGTATGGTACGGTATGGCACGGTATGGTATTGCATGTATAGTACGGTTCGGTACGGTATGGAATAGTGTGTATGGTATGGTATCGTACGGTATGGTATGGTTAGGAATGGAATGTTTTCTATGGTACGGTATGGTATGGACTAGTATGTATGGTATGGTACAGTAAGGTATGGTATGGTATGGAATGATATGTATAGTATGGTACTCTATGGTATGGAATTGTATGTATGGTGTGGTACGGTATGGCACAGTATGGTACGGTATGATATGGTACGGTATGGTACGGAATGGTATGGTATGGTACGGTAAGGTATGGTAGGGTATTGTATGGTATGGTACGGTATGGTATGGAATGGTATAAATAGTATTGTACGATGTGGTATTGTATGGTACGGTATTGTTTGGTGTGGTATGGCACGGTACGGTATGATTCTGTATGGTACGGTATGGTAATGTACGGTATGGTATGGTATGGAAAGGCATGTATGGTATGGTACAGTATGGTATTGTATGGTATGAAGTGGTATGTATGGTATGGTATGGTATGGAATGGAATAAAATGTATGGTATGGTACGGTATGGTAAGGTATGGTGAGGCATGGTACGGTATGGTATGGAATGGTATGTATGGTATGGTACGGTATGGTATGGTACGGTATGCATGGTTTGTACGGTATGTGCGTTATGGTAGGGTACGCTATTGTACGGTATAGTACGGTATGGAATGGTATGGTATGGTACGGTATGGTGTGGAACGGTACAGAATGGTATGTATAGTATGGTACGGTATGGTATGGAATGATAGGTATGGTATGGTTTGGTTTGGTATGACATGGTATGGTAGGGTATGGAATGGTATGTATGGTATGGTACGGTATGGTACAGTAGGGTATGGTATGGCATGGTATGGTACGATGTGGTATGGAATGATATGTATGGTACGGTAAGGTATGGTATGTACGGTATGCTACGGTGTGGTATGGTACGGTATTGTATGGTATGGTATGGTACGGTACGGTATGGTATTGTACGGTAAGATACGGTATGGTATGGAATAGTATGGTACGGCCTGGTATAGTATGGTATGGTATAGTATGGAATGGTAAGTATGGTATGGTACGGAATGGTATGGTATGTATGGTATGGTACTGTATATATGGTATGGTAGAAAACGGTATGGTATGGAATGGTATGTATGGTATGTTACGGTATGGTACGGTATGCTACGGTGTGGTATGGTATGGTATTGTATGGTATGATATGGTACGGTACGGTAGGGTATGGTATGGTACGGTATGGCACGGTAATGGTATAGAATGGTATGGTACGGTATTGTATGCTGTTGTATGGTATAGTATGGAATGGTAAGTATGGTATGGTACAGAATGGTATGTATGGTATGTTACAGTATGGTATGTACAGTATGGTATGGCATGATATGGTTGGAATGGTATGTATGGTATGGAATGGTACATATGGTATGGTACAGTACGGTATGGTACGGTGTGGTATAGGTATGGTATGGCATGGTATGGTATGGTATAATACGGCATGGCACGGTATGGTTTGGAATGAATGGTATATGGTATTGTACGGTATGGTACGTATGGTATGGTACGGTATGAAATGGTATGGAATAGTGTGTATGGTATGGTATGGTACGGTATGTACGGTATAGTATGGTCTGGTACAGTCTGGTATGGTATAGTATGGTATGTATGATATGATACAGTATGACATGGTATGGAGTGGTATGTATGGTATGGTACAGTATGAAATGGAATGGTATGTATGGCATGGTATGGTATGGTATGGTATGCTATGGTATGGTATGCATGGTATGGTACAGTGTGATATGGTGTGGTATTTAATGGTATGGTATAGTATGGTACAGCATGGTATAGTATGGTATGGTATAGTATGGAATGGTAAGTATGGTATGGTACGGAATGGTATGGTATGGTATGTATGGTATGGTACTGTATATATGGTATGGTAGGATACGGTATGGTATGGAATGGTTTGTATGGTATGTTACGGTATGGTACGGTATGCTACGGTGTGGTATGGTATGGTATTGTATGGTATGATATGGTACGGTACGGTATGGTACGGTATGGTACGGTACAGTACTGTATGGCATGGTATGGTATGGTACGGTCTGGTATGGAAAGGTATGCATGGTATGGCATTGTACGGTTTGGTATGGTATGGTTTGGAATGGTATGGTATGGTATGGCATGGTACAGTATGGTATGATACGGTATGGTATGGAATGTTACTTATGGTATGGTACGATATGGTATATTATGGTACGGTACGGTATGGTATGGTTTGAAATGGTATGGTATGGTATGGTATGGAATGTTATATATGGTATGGTACGATATGGTATAATATTGTACGGTACGGAATGGTACGGTATGGTATGGCATGGAATGGCATGTATGGTATGGTACGGTACAGTATGGTATGGTACGGAGTAGTATGTATGGTATGGTGCGGTATGAAATGGTATGTATGGTATAATACAGTATGGTATGGTACAGTAAGGTATGGAATGGCATGTATGGTATGGTATGGAGTGGTATGTATGGTATGGTACGGTATGGAATGGTCCAGTATGGAATGGAATGGTATGGTATGGTATGGAATGATATGTATGGTATGGTGTGGTACGGTATAGTACGGTATGGTATGGAATGGTATGTATGGTATGGTAAGGAATGGTACGGTATGGTATGGTACGGTATGGTATCTATGGTATGGTATGGTACGGTATGGTATGGCATGTATGGTATGGAATGGCATGTATGATATGGTACTGTATGATATGGTATCGTATGGTACGATATGATATATAATGGTTATATGGGATGGTATGGAATGGTATGTATGGTATGGTACGGTATGTATGGTATGATATGGTAAGGTATGGTATGTACGGTATTGTACAGTGTGCTATGGTGTGGTATGGAATGGTAAGGTATAGTATGGTACGGTATGGTATGGAATGGTATGGTACGGTATGGTATGTATGGTATGTATGGTATGGTACAGTATGGTATGGTATGGTACGGTATGGTATGGTATGTTAGGGTATGATATGATATGTTATGGTATGGGATTCCGGACAGGCCGCCATTGAAATCTGAACCTGGAAAAGTTTAACGCTACAACTTTATCTAGTGCGGCTAGCCTAGCAGTCCTTTTCGTGGAACTAGCGGGATTTAAATGGGATGTGATAGGGCTTAGCGAAGTTAAGAGGACAGGTGAGGTGTATACAGTACTTAAGGACGGAGACATACTGTGCTATCGCGGATTAGAGGATAGACGAGAACTAGGTGTGGGACTCCTGATTAATAAGGATATAGCTGGCAACGTAGAGGAGTTCTATAGTATTACCGAGAGGGTAGCAGCTATAGTAATTAGGCTGAATAGGAGGTACAAGCTGAAAGTGGTGCAGGCCTACGCGCCCACGTCCAGCCATGATGTCCGAACCGTTGAAAGTTTCTATGAGGACGTAGAATCGGCAATGAATAAAGCAAAATCGCAATACACTGTACTGAGGGGCGACTTCAATGCGAACGTGGGCAAGAAGCAGGCTGACGACCAGGCGGTAGGTGACTATGGGATAGGCTCTAGAAATAACAGGGGAGAGTTATTAGTCGAATTCGCGGATAGAAATAATTTACGGTTCATGAATACCTTCTTCCGCAAACGAGAAAATAGGAAGTGGACCTGGAAGAGCCCCAATGGTGAAACTAAAAATGCAATCGACTTCATACTATGCGCTAACCTCCTGGCATCATTCCGGATGTGGCCGTCCTCAGAAAGGTGCGTTGTAGCGACCACAGAATGGTCAGGTCTAGACTTTGCTTAGACTTGAAGAGGGAATGGAAGAAGCTAGTAAAGAAAACCATTAACGAGTTAGCCGTAAGAGGGAAAGAACAAGAGTTTAGGATAGCGCTGCAAAACACATATTCGGCTTTAACTGAGGAAGACGATCTTGATGTTCATACAATGCACGATAATCTGACATCAATAAATACGGAGTGCGCAGTAGAAGTAGGCGGTACGACAGTTCTACAGGATACCGGGAAGCTTTCTCAGGTGACGAAAGATTTGATTAAGAAGCGCGAAAGCATGAGGGCGTCTAACCGTACGGACAGAATAGAAATAGCAGAGCTTTCGAAATTAATAAACAAGCGCAAGGTAGCCGACATAAGGAAGTTTAATATGGAGAGAATCAACCATGCTCTAAAGAACGGAGGTAGCCTAAAAGCAGTGTAGAGAAAACTAGGCATAGGTAAAAACCAGATGTATGCATTAAGAGGCAAGCAGGGCAAGTTCATTTGCAATATGTATAAGATAGTTAACGTAGCTGAAGAGTTATACAGAGATCTGCAGAGTACCAATGTAATCAGAGCGTTAATGAGGAAGACCGCAGTGCAGAGGAATGCGCCATCCCGCCAGTAACGAAAGATGAAGTAAAGAAAGCCTTAGAAGTGATGAAAACGGGAAAAGCAGCTGGGGAGGACCAGGTAACAGCATATCTGTTGAAAAATGGAGGGGAAATCGTGCTAGAAAAACTAGCCACCCTGTATACGCAATGCCTTATGACCTCGACTGTACCAGAAGCTTGGAAGAATGCAAACATTATCTTAATTCATAAGAAGGGAGACGCCAAGGACTTGAAAAATTACAGGCCGATCAGCTTATTATCCGTTGCCTACAAAGTAGTTACTAAGGTAATCGCTAATAGAGTCAGGGCAACGTTAGACTTTAATCAACCAAACGATCAGGCAGGCTTTCGTAAAGGATATTCCACAATAGATCATATTCACACTATCAATCAGGTGATAGAGAAATGCGCAGAATATAACCAACCTCTATATATAGCTTTCATTGATTACGAGAAAGCATTAGACTCAGTGGAAACCTCAGCAGTCATACAGGCATTGCGTATTCAGGGGGTAGAAGAGCCTAATGCCCAAATACTGGAAGATATATATAGCAACTGCACAGCTACTATAGTCCTCCATAAAGTCAGCAATAAAATTCCAATAAGGAAGGGTGTCAGGCAAGGATGCACGATCTCGCCAATGCTGTTCACCGCATGATTAGAAGGAGGTATTTCGAGGCCTGAATTGGGAACAGTTGGGAACAAGAATGAATGGAGAATACCTAAATAATCTTCGATTTGCTGGTGTGGTACAGTATGGCACGGTATGGTATTGAATGGTATGGTATGGTATGGCATGCTATGGTATAGTATGGTATGGAATGGTTTTATGGTATGGCACGGAATGGTATGGTACGGTATGGAATGGTATGTATGCTATGGTATGGGACGTATGGTATGGTACGGTATGAAATGGTATGAAGTGGTATGTACGGTATGGAACTGTACGCAATGGTATGGTACAGTCTGTACAGTATGGTATGGTCTGGTATGGTCTGGTACACTATGGTATGGTATGTATGGTATGGTATGGAATGGAATGTATGGTATGGTCGTTATGGTATCGTATGGTACGGCATGGTATGGTACTATATGGTATGGTACGCTATGTATGGTATGGCACGGTATGGTACGATATGTATGGCATGGTACGGTATAGTATGGTACAGTATGGTACGGTATTGTATGGTATGGTATGGTACGGTATGGTATGGAATAGTATGTATGGTATGGTATGGAATGGTATGGAATGGTACAGTATGGTATGGTATGTATGGCATGTTATGGTATAGTATTGTATGGAATGGTATATATGGTATGGTACGATGTGGTATAGTATGGTACGGTAGTGTATGGTATGGTATGGCACGGTACGGTATGGTTCGGTATGGTACGGTATGGTATGGTACGGTACGTTATGGTATGGAATCGCATGTATGGTATGGTACAGTATGGTATTGTATGGTATGGAGGGGTATGTATGGTATGGTACGGTATGGAATGAAATGTATGGTATGGTATGGTATGGTAAGGTATGGTATGGTATGGTAAGGCATGGGACGGCATGGTACGGAATGGTATGTATGGTATGGTACGGTATAGTATGGAGTGGAATGTATGGAATGGTACGGTATGGTATGATACAGTATGATATGGTACGGTATGTTATGGATGGTAAGGTATGGTACGGTGTGGTATGGTATCGTATAGTATGGTATGGTATGTAATGATGTGTGTGTTTGGTAATATATGAAATGGTATGTATGGTACGGTACGGTACAGTATGCTATGATTGGTATGGTAAGGGATGTTACGGTATGGTATGGTATGTATGGTATGGTACGGTATGGAATAGTATGGTATGGTATGGAATGGTACGTACAGTATGGTACGGTTCGGTATGGAATAGTATGTATGGTAATGTATGGTATCATACGGTATGGTATGGTTTGAAATGGTATGTATTGTATGGTACAGTATGAAATGGTACGTATGGTATGGTATGTTACAGTATGCTATGATATGGTATGGTGTGGGATGGTATGGTATGGCATGTTAAGTATGGTATGGTATGGAATGGTATGTATGGCATGGTACGGTATGGTATGGTATGGAATGAGATGTATAGTTTAATACGGTATGGTATGATAAGGTATGGTATAGAATGGTATATATGGTATGGTACGATATAGTACGGTATGGTATGGTACGGTATGGTATGGTACGGAATGGCATGTATGTTTTGATACGGTAAGTTATGGTATGGAGTGGTATGTACGGTATGGTATGGTCTGCTACAGTCTAGTACGCTATGGTATGGTATGGAATGGCATGTATGGTATGGTACGGTATGGTATGGAGTGTATGTATGGAATAGTAGGGTATGATATGCTATGGTATGGTATGGAATGGTATCTATGGTATGGTACGGTATGGTATGGTACGGTATGGTATGGTATCATACAGTATGGAATGTAATGGTATGTCTGGTATGGTACGGTATGTTATGGTATGTATAGTATGGTATGGTACGGTATGCTATGATATTATATGGTATGATATGGGATGGTACGGTATGGTATGGCATGGTAAGGTATAGTATGTGTGGTATGGTACGGTATGGTACGGTATGGTATAGTATTGATTGGTATGTATTGTATGATACGGCATGGTATGGTACGGTATGGCACGGTATGGTATTGCATGTATAGTATGGTTCGGTACAGTATGGAATAGTATGTATGGTATGGTATCGTACGGTATGGTATGTTTAGGAATGGAATGTATTGTATGGTACGTTATGGTATGGAGTAGTATGTATGGTTTGGTACAGTAAGATATGGTATGGTATGGAATGATATGTATAGTATGGTACAGTATGGTATGGAATTGTATGTATGGTATGGTACGGTATGGTATGGTACGGTATGGCACAGTATGGTACGGTATGATACGGTACGGTATGGTACGGAATGGTATGGTATGGTACAGTAAGGTATGGTACGGTATTGTATGGTATGGTATGGTACGGTATGGTATGGAATGGTATATATAGTATGGTACGATGTGGTATAGTATGATACGGTATTGTATGGTATGGTATGGCACGGTACGGTATGATTCGGTATGGTACGGTATGGTATGGGATGGCATGTATGGTATGGTATGGAAAGGCATGTATGGTATGGTACAGTATGGTATTGTATGGTATGAAGTGGTATGTATGGTATCATATGGTATGGAATGGAATGTATGGTATGGTACGGTATGGTAGGTATGGTAAGGCATGGTACGGTATGATATGGAATGGTATGTATGGTATGGTACGGTATGTTATGGAGTGGTATGTATGGTATGCTATGGTATGGTATGGTACCATATGAAATGGGATAGTATGTATGGTATGGTATGGAATATGTATGGTATGGTGTGGAATGTATGGTACATAAAGTATGGTATGGAATGGAATGTATAGAATGGTACGGCATGGTATGATATGGTATGGTATGGTACGGTATGGTATGGTCCGGTGTGGTATGGTATCGTATAGTATGGTATGGTATGTAATGGTGTGTTTGTATGGTAATATATGAAATGGTATGTATGGTACGGTACGGTACAGTATGCTATGATATGGTATGGTATGTGATGTTACGGTATGGTATGGCACGGTATGGTGTGGTATGTATGGTATGGTACGGTTGGGTGCATATGGTATGGTATGGTATGAAATGGTATAGAATGGTATGTATGGTATGGAATGGTATGGTATGGCATGTACTGTATGGTATAGTCTGGTGCAGTTTGGTACGCTATGGTATGGTATGTATGGTATGGTACGGTATGGTATGGAATGGAATGGTATGTATGGTATGGTTTGGTGTGGTATGGTATGATACAGTATGGTATGGAATGGCATGTAAGGTATGGTACGGTATGGTATTGTACAGAATGTATGGTATGGTACGGTATGGTGTGGTACAGTATGGCACGGTATGGTACTAAATGGTATGGTACGGTATGGTATGCTATGGTATAGTATGGTATGGAATGGTAGTATGGTATGGCACGGAATGGTATGGTATCGAATGGTATGTATGCTATGGTATGGTACGTATGGTATGGTACGGTATGACATGGTATGGAGTGGTATGTATGGTATGGTACGGTATGGAATGGTATGGTACAGTCTGTACAGTATGGTATGGTCTGGTATGGTCTGGTACACTATTGTATGGTATGGTATGTATGGTATGGTATGGAATGGAATGTGTGGTATGGTACGGTATGGTATCGTATGGTACGGCATGGTATGATACTGTATGGTATGGTACGCTATGTATGGTACGGCACGGTATAGTATAGTACAGTATGGTACGGTATGGTATGGTAAGGTATGGAACGATATGGTATGGTAAGGTATGGAATGGAATGTATAGTATGGTACAGTATGGTATTGAATTGTATATATGGTATGGTATGGTATGCTATGGTATGGTATGGTACAGTATGGTACGGTGCGGTATGGTACAGTCTGGTATGCTATGGTATGGTATGTATGGTATGATACGGTATGGTATGGTACCGTATGGAATGGTATGTATGGTATGGTATGGCACGGTATGTTACGGAATGGTATGGTGGAGTATGTATGGTATTGTATGGTACGGATCTATATGGTGCGGAATTGTAAGGAATGGTATGGTATGGTATCGTACGGTATGGTATGTTATGGAATCGAATGTATGGTATAATACAGTATGATGTGCAATGGTATGGTATAAAATGGTATGTATGGTATGGTACAAAATGGTATGGTACGGTACAGTGTGGTATGGTATGGTATCACACAGTATAGTATAGTATGTAATGGTATGTGTGGTATGGTACGGTATGATATGGTGTGTATGGTGTGGTGTGGTACGGTATGCTATGATATTATATCGTATGGTATGGGTTGGTACGGTATGGTATGGCACGGTATGGTATAGTATGTATGGTATGGTACGGTATGGTACGGTATGGTACGGTATGGTACGGTATGGTATGGTATGGTATGAAACGGTATGTATTGTATTATACGGCATGGTATGGTACGGTATGGTATTGTATGTATAGTATGATACGGTACGGTATGGAATAGTATGTATGGTATGGTATGGTATCGTACGGTATGGTTTGGAATGAAATGTATTGTATGGTACGGTATGGTATGGAATGATATGTGTGGTATGGTAGAGTATGGTATGGTATAGAATGATATGTATAGTATGGTACAGTATGGCATGGAATTGTATGTATGGTATGGTATGGTACGGTATTGCACGCTATGGGACGGTACGATATGGTACGGTATGGTATGTTATGGTACGATAAGGTATGGTACGGTATGGTACGGTATTGTATGGTATGGTATGGTACGGTATGGTATGGAATAGTGTGTATGGTATGGAATGGTACAGTATGGTATGGTATGTATTGCATTTTATGGTATGGTATGGAATAATATATATGGTATGGTACGATGTGGTATAGTATGTTACGGTAGTGTATGGTATGGTATGGCGAGGAATGTATGGTATGGTACGGTATTGAATGGAATATATGGTATGGTACGGTATGGTAAGGTATAGTACGGTATGGTAAGGCATGGTACAGCATGGTACGGAATGGTATGTATGGTCTGGTACGGTATGGTATGGAGTGGAATGTATGGTATGCTATGGTATGGTATGGTACCATATGGAATGGAATAGTGTGTATGGTATGGTATGGTATGGAATGATATGTATGGTATGGTGTGGTATGGTATGGTACAGTATGGTATTGAATGGAATGTATGGAATGGTACGGTGTGGTATGACACGGTATGGTATGGTACGGTATGGTATGGTATGGTACGGTGTGGTATGGTAGCGTATAGTATGGTGTGGTATGTAATGATATGTGTGTATGGTAATGTATGAAATGGTATGTATGGTACGGTACGGTACAGTATGCTATGATATGGTATGGTATGGGATGTTACGGTATGGTATGTATGGTATGGTACGGTATGGAATAGTTTGGTATGGTATGGAATGGTACGTACAGTATGGTACAGCATGGTATGGTACGGTTTGGTATGGAATAGTATGTATGGTAATATATGGTATCATATGGTATGGTATGGTTTGAAATGTTATGTATTGTATGGTACAGTATGAAATGGTATGTATGGTATGGTATGGTATGGTATAGTATGCTATGATATGGTATGGTGTGGCATGGAATGGTATGGCATGTTAAGTATGGTATCGTATGGAATGTTATGTATGGTATGGTACGGTATGGTATGGTATGGAATGAGATGTATAGTTTAATACGGTATGGTATAGAATGGTATATATGGTATGGTACGATATGGTACGGTATGGTATGGTACGGCATGGTATGGTACGGAATGGCATGTATGTTATGGTACGGTATGGTATGGTATGGAGTGGTATGTACAGTATGGTATGGTCTGGTACGGTCTAGTACGCTATGACATGGTATGTATGGTACGGTATGGAATTAAATGGTACGTATGGTATGGTTTGGAATGATATGCATGGTATGTTGTGGCATGATATGGTATGGAATGGTATGTATGGTATGGTACGGTATGGTATGGAATGGTACGGAACTATATGGTGCGGTATTGTAAGGAATAATATGGTATGGTATCGTACGGTATGGTATGTTATGGAATGTATGTATGGTATAATACAGTACGATGTGCTATGGTATGGTATGGAATGGTATGTATGGTATGGTACAAAGTGGTATGGTACGGTACAGTATGGTATGGTATCATACAGTATAGTATAGTATGTGATTGTATGTGTGGTATGGTACGGTATGCTATGATATTATATGGTATGGTATGGGCTGGTACGGTATGGTATTGTATGTAGAGTATGATACGGTACGGTATGGAATAGTATGTATGGTATGGTATGGTATCGTGCAGAATGGTATGTTTTGGAATAGAATGTATTGTATGGTATGGTATGGTATGGAATGGTATGTATGGTATGGTACAGTATGGTATGGTATAAAATGATATATATATAGTATGGTACAGTATGGTATGGAATTGTATGTATGGTATGGTACGGTATTGCACGCTATGGTACGGTACGATATGATACGGTATGGTATGTTATGGTATGGTACGGTAAGGTATGGTACGGTATGGTACGGTATTGTATGGTATGGTATGGTACGGTATGGTATAGTATGTATGGCATGGTATGGAATGGTATGAAATGGTACAGTATTGTATGGTATGTATGGCATGTTATGGTATGGTATGGAATGGTATATGGTATGGTACGATGTGGTATAGTATGGTACGGTATGGCATGGTACGGTATGGCATGGTACGGTATGGTATGGTGTGGAATGGCATGCATGGTATGGTACAGTATGGTATTGTATGATATGGAATGGTATGTATGGTATGGTAAGGTATGGTAAGGCATGGTACTGCATGGTACGGAATGGTATGTATGGTATGGTACGGTGTGGCATGGTACGGTACAATATGGTATGGTATGGTATCATACAGTATGGTATAGTATGTGATTGTATGTGTGGTATGGTACGGTATGATATGGTGTGTATGGTATGATATGGTACGGTATGCTATGATATTATATGGTATGGTATGGGTTGGTACAGTATGGTATGGCACGGTATGGTATAGTATATAGGGTATGTTACGGTATGGTACGGTATGGTATGGAATGGTATATACTGTATGATGCGGCATGGTATGGTACGGTATGGACAGTGTGGTATTGTATGTATAGTTTAGTATGGTACGGTATGGAATAGTATATATGGTATGGTATGGTATCGTACGGTATGGTATGGTTTGGAATGGAATGTATTGTATGGTACGGTATGGTATGGAATGGTATGTATGGTGTGGTACAGTATGGTATGGAATTGTATGTATGGTATGGTACGGTATAGTATGGTACGGTATTTCACGCTATGGTACGGTACGATATAATACGGTATGGTACGGTATGGTATGTTATGGTATGGTACGGTAAGGTATGGTATGTATGGCATGTTATGGTATAGTATGGTATGGAATGGTATATATGGTATGGTACGATGTGGCATAGTATGGTACGGTAGTGTATAGTATGGTATGGCACGGTACGGTATGGTTCGGTATGGTACGGTATGGTATGGTACGGTATGGTATGGTACGGTATGGTATGATATGGAATCGCATGTATGGTATGGTACAGTATGGTATTGTATGGTATGGAGTGGTATGTATTGTATGGTGCAGTATGAATTGGAATGTATGGTATGGTATGGTACAGTATGCTATGATATGGTATGGTGTGGGATGGTATGGTACGGCATGTTAAGTATGGTATGGTATAGAATGGTGTGTATGGCATGGTACGGTATGGTATAATATGGAATGAGATGTATAGTTTAATACGGTATGGTATGATAAGGTATGGTTTAGAATGGTATATATGGTATGGTACGGAATGGCATGTATGTTATGATACGGTATGGTATAGTATGGAGTGGTATGTACGGTATGGTATGGTCTGGTACGGTCTAGTACGCTATGGTATGGTATGTATGGTACGGTATGGTATGGAGTGGTATGTATGGAATGGTAGGGTATGATATGCTATGGTATGGTATGGAATGGTATGTATGGTATGGTACGGTATGGTATGGTATTGTATGGTATGTTACGGTATGGTATGGTATCATAGAGTATGGTATGGTATGTAATGGTATGTGTGGTATGGTATGGTATGTTATGGTATGTATAGTATGGTAAGGTACGGTATGCTATGATATTATATGCTATGGTATGGGATGGTACGGTATGGTATGGCATGGTATGGTATAGTATGTATGGTATGGTACGGTATGGTAGGGTATGGAATAGTATGTATGGTATGGTATCGTACGGTATGGTATGGTTAGGAATGGAATGTTTTCTATGGTACGGTATGGTATGGACTAGTATGTATGGTATGGTACAGTAAGGTATGGTATGGTATGGAATATGTATAGTATGGTACTGTATGGTATGGAATTGTATGTATGGTGTGGTACGGTATGGCACAGTATGGTACGGTATGATATGGTACGGTATGGTACGGAATGGTATGGTATGGTACGGTAAGGTATGGTAGGGTATTGTATGGTATGGTACGGTATGGTATGGAATGGTATAAATAGTATTGTACGATGTGGTATTGTATGGTACGGTATTGTTTGGTATGGTATGGCACGGTACGGTATGATTCTGTATGGTACGGTATGGTAATGTACGGTATGGTATGGTATGGAAAGGCATGTATGGTATGGTACAGTATGGTATTGTATGGTATGAAGTGGTATGTATGGTATGGTATGGAATGGAATAAAATGTATGGTATGGTACGGTATGGTAAGGTATGGTGAGGCATGGTACGGTATGGTATGGAATGGTATGTATGGTATGGTACGGTATGGTATGGTACGGTATGCATGGTTTGTACGGTATGTGCGTTATGGTAGGGTACGCTATTGTACGGTATAGTACGGTATGGAATGGTATGGTATGGTACGGTATGGTGTGGAACGGTATAGAATGGTATGTATAGTATGGTACGGTATGGTATGGAATGATAGGTATGGTATGGTTTGGTTTGGTATGACATGGTATGGTCGGGTATGGAATGGTATGTATGGTATGGTACGGTATGGTACAGTAGGGTATGGTATGGCATGGTATGGTACGGTGTGGTATGGAATGATATGTATGGTACGGTAAGGTATGGTATGTACGGTATGCTACGGTGTGGTATGGTACGGTATTGTATGGTATGGTATGGTACGGTACGGTATGGTATTGTACGGTAAGATACGGTATGGTATGGAATAGTATGGTACGGCCTGGTATAGTATGGTATGGTATAGTATGGAATGGTAAGTATGGTATGGTACGGAATGGTATGGTATGTATGGTATGGTACTGTATATATGGTATGGTAGAATACGGTATGGTATGGAATGGTATGTATGGTATGTTACGGTATGGTACGGTATGCTACGGTGTGGTATGGTATGGTATTGTATGGTATGATATGGTACGGTACGGTAGGGTATGGTATGGTACGGTATGGCACGGTAATGGTATAGAATGGTATGGTACGGTATTGTATGCTATTGTATGGTATAGTATGGAATGGTAAGTATGGTATGGTACAGAATGGTATGTATGGTATGTTACAGTATGGTATGTACAGTATGGTATGGCATGATATGGTTGGAATGGTATGTATGGTATGGAATGGTACATATGGTATGGTACAGTACGGTATGGTACGGTGTGGTATAGGTATGGTATGGCATGGTATGGTATGGTATGATACGGCATGGCACGGTATGGTTTGGAATGAATGGTATATGGTATTGTACGGTATGGTACGTATGGTATGGTACGGTATGAAATGGTATGGAATAGTGTGTATGGTATGGTATGGTACGGTATGTACGGTATAGTATGGTCTGGTACAGTCTGGTATGGTATAGTATGGTATGTATGATATGATACAGTATGACATGGTATGGAGTGGTATGTATGGTATGGTACAGTATGAAATGGAATGGTATATATGGCATGGTATGGTATGGTATGGTATGCTATTGTATGGTATGCATGGTATGGTACAGTGTGATATGGTGTGGTATTTAATGGTATGGTATAGTATGGTACAGCATGGTATAGTATGGTATTGTATAGTATGGAATGGTAAGTATGGTATGGTACGGAATGGTATGGTATGGTATGTATGGTATGGTACTGTATATATGGTATGGTAGGATACGGTATGGTATGGAATGGTATGTATGGTATGTTACGGTATGGTACGGTATGCTACGGTGTGGTATGGTATGGTATTGTATGGTATGATATGGTACGGTACGGTACGGTATGGTACGGTATGGTACGGTACGGTACTGTATGGCATGGTATGGTATGGTACGGTCTGGTATGGAAAGGTATGCATGGTATGGCATTGTACGGTTTGGTATGGTATGGTTTGGAATGGTATGGTATGGTATGGCATGGTACAGTATGGTATGATACGGTATGGTATGGAATGTTACTTATGGTATGGTACGATATGGTATATTATGGTACGGTACGGTATGGTATGGTTTGAAATGGTATGGTATGGTATGGTATGGAATGTTATATATGGTATGGTACGATATGGTATAATATTGTACGGTACGGAATGGTACGGTATGGTATGGCATGGAATGGCATGTATGGTATGGTACGGTACAGTATGGTATGGTACGGAGTAGTATGTATGGTATGGTGCGGTATGAAATGGTATGTGTGGTATGGTACAGTATGGTATGGTACAGTAAGGTATGGAATGGCATGTATGGTATGGTATGGAGTGGTATGTATGGTATGGTACGGTATGGAATGGTCCAGTATGGAATGGAATGGTATGGTATGGTATGGAATGATATGTATGGTATGGTGTGGTACGGTATAGTACGGTATGGTATGGAATGGTATGTATGGTATGGTATGGAATGGTACGGTATGGTATGGTACGGTATGGTATCTATGGTATGGTATGGTACGGTATGGTATGGCATGTATGGTATGGAATGGCATGTATGATATGGTACTGTATGATATGGTATCGTATGGTACGATATGATATATAATCGTTATATGGGATGGTATGGAATGGTATGTATGGTATGGTACGGTATGTATGGTATGATATGGTAAGGTATGGTATGTACGGTATTGTACAGTGTGCTATGGTGTGGTATGGAATGGTAAGGTATAGTATGGTACGGTATGGTATGGTACGGTATGGTATGTATGGTATGGTACAGTATGGTATGGTATGGTACGGTATTGTATGGTATGTTAGGGTATGATATATGTTATGGTATGGGATTCCGGACAGGCCGCCATTGAAATCTGAACCTGGAAAAGTTTAACGCTACAACTTTATCTAGTGCGGCTAGCCTAGCAGTCCTTTTCGTGGAACTAGCGGGATTTAAATGGGATGTGATAGGGCTTAGCGAAGTTAAGAGGACAGGTGAGGTGTATACAGTACTTAAGGACGGAGACATACTGTGCTATCGCGGATTAGAGGATAGACGAGAACTAGGTGTGGGACTCCTGATTAATAAGGATATAGCTGGCAACGTAGAGGAGTTCTATAGTATTACCGAGAGGGTAGCAGCTATAGTAATTAGGCTGAATAGGAGGTACAAGCTGAAAGTGGTGCAGGCCTACGCGCCCACGTCCAGCCATGATGTCCGAACCGTTGAAAGTTTCTATGAGGACGTAGAATCGGCAATGAATAAAGCAAAATCGCACTACACTGTACTGAGGGGGGACTTCAATGCGAACGTGGGCAAGAAGCAGGCTGACGACCAGGCGGTAGGTGACTATGGGATAGGCTCTAGAAATAACAGGGGAGAGTTATTAGTCGAATTCGCGGATAGAAATAATTTACGGTTCATGAATACCTTCTTCCGCAAACGAGAAAATAGGAAGTGGACCTGGAAGAGCCCCAATGGTGAAACTAAAAATGCAATCGACTTCATACTATGCGCTAACCTCCTGGCATCATTCCGGATGTGGCCGTCCTCAGAAAGGTGCGTTGTAGCGACCACAGAATGGTCAGGTCTAGACTTTGCTTAGACTTGAAGAGGGAATGAAAGAAGCTAGTAAAGAAAACCATTAACGAGTTAGCCGTAAGAGGGAAAGAACAAGAGTTTAGGATAGCGCTGCAAAACACATATTCGGCTTTAACTGAGGAAGACGATCTTGATGTTCGTACAATGCACGATAATCTGACATCAATAAATACGGAGTGCGCAGTAGAAGTAGGCGGTACGACAGTTCTACAGGATACCGGGAAGCTTTCTCAGGTGACGAAAGATTTGATTAAGAAGCGCCAAAGCATGAGGGCGTCTAACCGTACGGACAGAATAGAAATAGCAGAGCTTTCGAAATTAATAAACAAGCGCAAGGTAGCCGACATAAGGAAGTTTAATATGGAGAGAATCAACCATGCTCTAAAGAACGGAGGTAGCCTAAAAGCCGTGTAGAGAAAACTAGGCATAGGTAAAAACCAGATGTATGCATTAAGAGGCAAGCAGGGCAAGGTCATTTGCAATATGTATAAGATAGTTAACGTAGCTGAAGAGTTCTACAGAGATCTGCAGAGTACCAATGTAATCAGAGCGTTAATGAGGAAGACAGCAGTGCAGAGGAATGCGCCATCCCGCCAGTAACGAAAGATGAAGTAAAGAAAGCCTTAGAAGTAATGAAAACGGGAAAAGCAGCTGGGGAGGACCAGGTAACAGCATATCTGTTGAAAAATGGAGGGGACATCGTGCTAGAAAAACTAGCCACCCTGTATACGCAATGCCTTATGACCTCGACTGTACCAGAAGCTTGGAAGAATGCAAACATTATCTTAATTCATAAGAAGGGAGACGCCAAGGACTTGAAAAATTACAGGCCGATCAGCTTATTATCCGTTGCCTACAAAGTAGTTACTAAGGTAATCGCTAATAGAGTCAGGGCAACGTTAGACTTTAATCAACCAAACGATCAGGCAGGCTTTCGTAAACGATATTCCACAATAGATCATATTCACACTATCAATCAGGTGATAGAGAAATGCGCAGAATATAACCAACCTCTATATATAGCTTTCATTGATTACGAGAAAGCATTCGACTCAGTGGAAACCTCAGCAGTCATACAGGCATTGCGTATTCAGGGGGTAGAAGAGCCTTATGCCCAAATACTGGAAGATATATATAGCAACTGCACAGCTACTATAGTCCTCCATAAAGTCAGCAATAAAATTCCAATAAGGAAGGGTGTCAGGCAAGGATGCACGATCTCGCCAATGCTGTTCACCGCATGATTACAGGAGGTATTTCGAGGCCTGAATTGGGAACAGTTGGGAACAAGAATGAATGGAGAATACCTAAATAATCTTCGATTTGCTGGTGTGGTACAGTATGGCACGGTATGGTATTGAATGGTATGGTATGGTATGGCATGCTATGGTATAGTATGGTATGGAATGGTTTTATGGTATGGCACGGAATGGTATGGTACGGTATGGAATGGTATGTATGCTATGGTATGGGACGTATGGTATGGTACGGTATGAAATGGTATGAAGTGGTATGTACGGTATGGAACTGTACGGAATGGTATGGTACAGTCTGTACAGTATGGTATGGTCTGGTATGGTCTGGTACACTATGGTATGGTATGTATGGTATGGAATGGAATGTATGGTATGGTCGTTATGGTATCGTATGGTACGGCATGGTATGGTACTATATGGTATGGTACGCTATGTATGGTATGGCACGGTATGGTACGATATGTATGGCATGGTACGGTATAGTATGGTACAGTATGGTACGGTATTGTATGGTATGGTATGGTACGGTATGGTATGGAATAGTATGTATGGTATGGTATGGAATGGTATGGAATGGTACAGTATGGTATGGTATGTATGGCATGTTATGGTATAGTATTGTATGGAATGGTATATATGGTATGGTACGATGTGGTATAGTATGGTACGGTAGTGTATGGTATGGTATGGCACGGTACGGTATGGTTCGGTATGGTACGGTATGGTATGGTACGGTACGTTATGGTATGGAATCGCATGTATGGTATGGTACAGTATGGTATTGTATGGTATGGAGGGGTATGTATGGTATGGTACGGTATGGAATGAAATGTATGGTATGGTACGGTATGGTAAGGTATGGTATGGTATGGTAAGGCATGGGACGGCATGGTACGGAATGGTATGTATGGTATGGTATGGTATGTATGGTATGGAATGGAATGGTATGTATGGTATGGTTTGGTGTGGTATGGTATGATACAGTATGGTATGGAATGGCATGTAAGGTATGGTACGGTATGGTATTGTACAGAATGTATGGTATGGTACGGTATGGTGTGGTACAGTATGACACGGTATGGTATTGAATGGTA
The DNA here is from genome assembly GCF_052857255.1 of Amblyomma americanum. Taxonomy (NCBI): domain Eukaryota; kingdom Metazoa; phylum Arthropoda; class Arachnida; order Ixodida; family Ixodidae; genus Amblyomma; species Amblyomma americanum. The sequence goes on from NC_135497.1 coordinate 449,207,447, forward strand.
TGGTACGGTATGGTATGCTATGGTATAGTATGGTATGGAATGGTAGTATGGTATGGCACGGAATGGTATGGTATCGAATGGTATGTATGCTATGGTATGGTACGTGTGGTATGGTACGGTATGAAATGGTATGGAGTGGTATGTATGGTATGGTACGGTATGGAATGGTACTGTACAGTCTGTACAGTATGGTATGGTCTGGTATGGTCTGGTACACTATTGTATGGTATGGTATGTATGGTATGGTATGGAATGGAATGTGTGGTATGGTCGGTATGGTATCGTATGGTACGGCATGATATGGTACTGTATGGTATGGTACGCTATGTATGGTATGGCACGGTATAGTATAGTATGGTACGGTATGGTTGGTAAGGTATGGAACGATATGGTATGGTCAGGTATGGAATGGTATGTATACTATGGTACAGTATGGTATTGAATAGTATATATGGTATGGTATGGCATGCTATGGTATGGTATGGTACAGTATGGTACGGTGCGGTATGGTACAGTATGGTATGCTATGGTATGGTATGGTATGTATGGTATGATACGGTATGGTATGGTACGGTATGGAATGGTAAGTATGGTATGGTATGGCACGGTATGTTACGGAATGGTATGGTAGAGTATGTATGGTATTGTATGGTACGGAACTATATGGTGCGGTATTGTAAGGAATGGTATGGTATGGTATCGTACGGTATGGTATGTTATGGAATCGAATGTATGGTATAATACAGTATGATGTGCTATGGTATGGTATGGAATGGTATGTATGGTATGGTACAAAATGGTATGGTATGGTACAGTATGGTATGGTATGGTATCATACAGTATGGTATAGTATGTAATGGTATGTGTGGTATGGTACGGTATGATATGGTGTGTTTGGTGTGGTGTGGTACGGTATGCTATGATATTATATGGTATGGTATGGGTTGGTACGGTATGGTATGGCACGGTATGGTATAGTATGTATGGTATGGTACGGTATGGTACGGTATGGAATGGTATGGAATGGTGTGTATTGTATTACACGGCATGGTATGGTACGGTATGGACGGTATGGTATTGTATGTATAGTATGAAACGGTACGGTATGGAATAGTATGTATGGTATGGTATGGTATCGTACGGTATGGTATGGTTTGAAATGGAATGTATTGTATGGAACGGTATGGTATGGAATGGTATGTATGGTATGGTACAGTATGGTATGGTATAGAATGATATGTATAGTATGGTACAGTATGGCATGGAATTGTAAGTATGGTATGGTATGGTACGGTATTGCACGCTATGGTACGGTACGCAATGGTACGGTATGGTACGGTATGGTATGTTATGGTACGGTAAGGTATGGTACGGTATGGTACGTTATTGTATGGTATGGTATGGTACGGTATGGTATGAAATAGTGTGTATGGTATGGTATGGAATGGTACAGTATGGTATGGTATGTATTGCATGTTATGGTATGGTATGGAATGGTATATATGGTATGGTACGATGTTGTATAGTATGGTACGGTAGTGTATGGTATGGTATGGCGTGGTATGTATGGTATGGTACGGTACTGAACGGAATATATGGTATGGTACGGTATGGTAAGGCATGGTACAGCATGGTACGGAATGGTATGTATGGTCTGGTACGGTATGGTATGGAGTGGAATGTATGGTATGCTATGGTATGGTATGATACCATATGTAATGGAATAGTATGTATGGTATGGTATGGTATGGAATGATATGTATGGTATGGTGTGGTATGGTATGGTAAAGTATGGTATTGAATGGAATGTATGGAATGGTACGGTATGGTATGACACGGTATGGTATGGTACGGTATGGTATGGTATGGTACGGTGTGGTATGGTAGCGTATAGTATGGTATGGTATGTAATGATATGTATGTATGGTAATATATGAAACGGTATGTATGGTACGGTACGGTACAGTATGCTATGATATGGTATGGTATGGGATGTTACGGTATGGTATGGTATGTATGGTATGGTACGGTATGGAATAGTATGGTATGGTATGGAATGGTACGTACAGTATGGTACAGCATGGTATGGTACGGTTTGGTATGGAATAGTATGTATGGTAATATATGGTATCATATGGTATGGTATGGTTTGAAATGTTATGTATTGTATGGTACAGTATGAAATGGTATGTATGGTATGGTATGGTATGGTACAGTATGCTATGATATGGTATGGTGTGGCATGGTATGGTATGGCATGTTAAGTGTGGTATGGTATGGAATGGTATGTATGGTATGGTACGGTATGGTATGGTATGGAATGAGATGTATGGTTTAGTACGGTATGGTATGATAGGGTATGGTATAGAATGGTATATATGGTATGGTACGATATGGTACGGTATGGTATGGTATGGTACGGAATGGCATGTATGTAATGGTACGGTATGGTATGGTATGGAGTGGTATGTACAGTATGGTATGGTGTGGTACGGTCTAGTACGCTATAATATGGTATGTATGGTACGGTATGGTATGGAATGGAATGTATGGTATCGTAAGGTATGGTATGGTATGGAGTGGTATGTTTGGTATGGTACGGTATGGTATGGTACGGTATGGAATTAAATGGTATGTATGGTATGGTTTGGAATGATATGCATGGTATGTTGTGGTATGATATGGTATGGAATGGTATGTATGGTATGGTACGGAGTGGTACGGAACTATATGGTGCGGTATTGTAAGGAAAGGTATGGTATGGTATTGTACGGTATGGTATGTTATGGAATGTGTGTATGGTATAATACAGTACGATGTGCTATGGTATGGTATGGAATGGTATGTATGGTATGGTACAAAATGGTATGGTACGGTACAGTATGGTATGGTATGGAATCATAGTGTATAATATAGTATGTGATTGTATGTGTGGTATGGTACGGTATGCTATGGTATGGGTTGGTACGGTATGGTATGGCACGGTATGGTATTGTATGTATAGTATGATACGGTACGGTATGGAATAGTATGTATGGTATGGTATGGTATCGTACGGAATAGTATGTTTTGGAATAGAATGTATTGTATGGTACAGTATGGTATGGAATTGTATGTATGGTATGGTACGGTATGGTATGGTACGGTATTGCACGCTATGGTACGGTACGATATGATACGGTATGGTACGGTATGGTATGGTATGGTACGGTATGGTACGGTATTGTATGGTATGGTACGGTACGGTATGGTATAGTATGTATGGCATGGTATGGAATGGTATGAAATGGTACAGTATTGTATGGTATGTATGGCATGTTATGGTATGGTATGGAATGATATATGGTATGGTACGATGTGGTATAGTATGGTACGGTATGGCATGCTACGGTATGGTATGGTATGGAATGGCATGCATAGTATGGTACAGTATGGTATTGTGTGGTATGGAATGGTATGTATGGTATGGTAAGGTATGGTACGGTATGGTAAGGCATGGTACGGCATGGTACGGAATGGTATGTATGGTATGGTACGGTATGGCATGGTACGGTACAGTATGGTATGGTACGGTATGCTATGATATTATATGGTTTGGTATGGGTTGGTACGGTATGGTATGGCACGGTATGGTATAGTATGTATGGTATGGTACGGTATGGTACGGTATGGTATGGTATGGAATGGTATGTATTGTATGATACGGCATGGTATGGTACGGTATGGACGGTATGGTATTGTATGTATAGTATGGTATGGTATCGTACGGTATGGTATGTTTTGGAATAGAAAGTATTCTATGGTATGGTATGGTATGGAATGGTATGTATGATATGGTACAGTATGGTATGGTATAAAATGATATGTATAGTATGGTACAGTATGGTATGGAATTGTATGTATGGTATGGTACGGTATGGTATGGTACGGTATTGCACGCTATGGTACGGTACGTTATGATACGGTATGGTACGGTATGGTATGTTATGGTATGGTACGGTAACGTATGGTACGGTATGGTACGGTATTGTATGGTATGGTATGGTACGGTACGGTATAGTATGTATGGCATGGTATGGAATGGTATGAAATGGTACAGTATTGTATCGTATGTATGGTATGTTATGGTATGGTATGGTATGGAATAGTATATGGTATGGTACGATGTGGTATAGTATGGTACGGTATGGCATGGTACGGTATGGTATGGTATGGAATGGTAAGGTATGGTACGGTATGGTAAGGCATGGTACGGCATGGTACGGAATGGTATGTATGGTATGGTACGGTATGGCATGGTACGGTACAGTATGGTATGGTATGGTATCATACAGTATGGTATAGTATGTAATGGTATGTGTGGTATGGTACGGTATGATATGGTGTGTTTGGTGTGGTGTGGTACGGTATGCTATGATATTATATGGTATGGTATGGAATGGCATGCATAGTATGGTACAGTATGGTATTGTGTGGTATGGAATGGTATGTATGGTATGGTAAGGTATGGTACGGTATGGTAAGGCATGGTACGGCATGGTACGGAATGGTATGTATGGTATGGTACGGTATGGCATGGTACGGTACAGTATGGTATGGTACGGTATGCTATGATATTATATGGTTTGGTATGGGTTGGTACGGTATGGTATGGCACGGTATGGTATAGTATGTATGGTATGGTACGGTATGGTACGGTATGGTATGGTATGGAATGGTATGTATTGTATGATACGGCATGGTATGGTACGGTATGGACGGTATGGTATTGTATGTATAGTATGGTATGGTATCGTACGGTATGGTATGTTTTGGAATAGAAAGTATTCTATGGTATGGTATGGTATGGAATGGTATGTATGATATGGTACAGTATGGTATGGTATAAAATGATATGTATAGTATGGTACAGTATGGTATGGAATTGTATGTATGGTATGGTACGGTATGGTATGGTACGGTATTGCACGCTATGGTACGGTACGTTATGATACGGTATGGTACGGTATGGTATGTTATGGTATGGTACGGTAACGTATGGTACGGTATGGTACGGTATTGTATGGTATGGTATGGTACGGTACGGTATAGTATGTATGGCATGGTATGGAATGGTATGAAATGGTACAGTATTGTATCGTATGTATGGTATGTTATGGTATGGTATGGTATGGAATAGTATATGGTATGGTACGATGTGGTATAGTATGGTACGGTATGGCATGGTACGGTATGGTATGGTATGGAATGGTAAGGTATGGTACGGTATGGTAAGGCATGGTACGGCATGGTACGGAATGGTATGTATGGTATGGTACGGTATGGCATGGTACGGTACAGTATGGTATGGTATCATACAGTATGGTATAGTATGTGATTGTATGTGTGGTATGGTACGGTATGATAGGTGTGTATGGTATGGTATGGTATGGTACGGTATGCTATGATATTGTATGGTATGGGTTGGTACGGTATGGTATGGCACGGTATGGTATAGTATGTATGGTATGGTACGGTATGGTACGGTATGGTATGGTATGGAATGGTATGTATTGTATGATGCGGCATACTATGGTACGGTATGGACGGTATGGTATTGTATGCATAGTATGATACGGTACGGTATGGAATAGTATGTATGGTATGGTATGGTATCGTACGGTATGGTATTGTTTGTAATGGAATGTATTGTATGGTACGGTATGGTATGGAATGGTATGTATGTTGTGGTACAGTATGGTATGGTATAGAATGATATCTATAGTATGGTACAGTATGGTATGGTACGGTATAGAATGGTACGGTATTGCACGCTATGGTACGGTACGATATTGCCACCTAGTGTTGCCAGGTGGCGCAAGCTGTCCGCGAAGACGATGAGGTTGCGATCGTGCTATCGCGGATCGGCCGCCATTACCGTCTCCTCTTGCCGACTCCAGCTGTTGAAGCGTCTCTCCGTGAGAACTCCGTGACAATTTGGTGGAGGTGCTGGGTACGAGTATCCCATGCAAGAAACCCCTCCAGGGAGCCGTGCCGCCAGCCCTGCGCCGATTGACACCCCGGTACACCGCTTCAGCCGGAGGCTGCAGGGACTTTCACCGGAGCTTGGACCACTCGCGACAGTCATGATACCAGCCACCGGTATTCTCACGCAAGCTGCCGGTGCTACACCTGCCCACTATACCTCTCAGACCCCGCGGGTTCCCAAGGCCTTCCACGGGGACCTTTTCGAAGACGTGGAGGACTGGTTCCTTCACTTCGAGCGTGTGGCTACTTATAACCAGTGGGACGACGCCGCGAAACTAAGAAACGTCTACTTTAGCCTAGAGGATGGCGCCCGCACGTGGTTTGAGAACCGTGAGGAAGTTCTAACTTCCTGGCGAGAGTTTCGCCGTCGCCTGCTGGAGGCCTACACCAGCGCGGATCGCCGCGAAAGAGCGGAGCGGGCAATCCAGTCCCGCGTCCAGCTACCGAACGAAAGCGTACAAATGTACGTCGAGGACATGACGCGGCTCTTCAGGAGAGCTGATCCTGCCATGCCTGAAGAGAAGAAACTTCGGCACCTAATGAGAGGCGTCAAAGAGCAGCTGTTCGCAGGCCTCGTGCGCAGCCCACCATCTACAGTTGCTGCATTTCTTTCGGAAGCCACAACGATGGAGAAGGTCCTGCAACAGCGTTGCGCCAGTTACGACCGGCCCGTGCATGCTGCTGCAGTCACATCATCGTTTGCCACCATCGGACAGCATCCTGATGATTTGCGGGAACTTATTCGCACAATCGTGCGTGAGGAGCTTCACAAATTTTGTAGCCCGTCGCAGCCTGCGCTCGGTTCCATCTCCGCTCTTGTACGAGAGGAGGTGCAACAGGCGTTCCGGGGCCCTGTTCCTGTGGTCGACGTACCACCTCTGCCTGGGGACTACCACCGTCCGACGTACGCCGAAGTTGCAAGGCGTCCGGCTCCCGCTTCGCCGCCACCAATTCACGCCACGCCTCAAGCCCCGCGGCCCTCTGTGCAACCGGTGCAGTACTTCGAGGATCGTCGAGCACCCCTCCGAAAGGCCGACGTTTGGCGTACACCTAACCGACGACCGCTCTGTTTTCACTGCGGAGAGCCAGGTCATCTTTATCGAAATTGTTATTACCGACGCATCGGCATCCAAGGCTTCCGCACCGGCTCACCGAGACCCCGTCAAGGTGAACGACCCCCTGAAATTGAAGAATTCTTTGCGGACCGGCGCAATCCATCCCGAGCGCAGCGGCAGTCGCGCTCACGCTCACCGAGGCGCTCTTCCCCGACACCTCCCTTCTTCTCGCGAGCGGCACCGGGCCGATCGCCAAGTCCTCGTCGGGAAAACTGAAACCCGCGACCTTCGGGGGCGAGGTCGCTGGGGGGCGCTGTGCTGAAGACCTCCCGTCGTCGCCGCTACAATCCGACAAAAACCCGCCGACGCCATCACCAGAGTTAAAAAACCGCGTTCCTTTAGAAATACCCGTTCTTATCGATGGTCGCAGAGTAAGCGCATTAGTTGATACCGGGGCCGATTATTCGATCTTAAGTGGACAACTGGCGACCATTCTGAAAAAAGTGATTACCCCTTGGCCTGGCGCGCACCTTCGAACTGCCGGCGGTCATCTGGTTACGCCCAAGGGTATGTGCACTGCTCGCGTTCAGATCAGCAAGTCCACGTTCGTCGTCAGCTGCATCGTCCTGGGCGAGTGTTCTCGGGACCTAATCCTCGGCATCGACTTTCTGCGGGAGTATGGAGCAATTATCGATCTGCGCAACCAAATCGTCATGTTTTCCACAGAGCAAGCCACCGAACTCGACAACTCCTGGCAACGCAGTGCCGCACTTCGCGTTTTCGCCGACAGCGTCACACTTCCGCCCCGTAGCAGTGTTTTGATTGAAGTCGCCTGGGCTGAGTTGCACGACGCTGAAGCAGTCACCGAGGCTAATCATTCGCTCCTCCTGACTCAAGGCATCTGCGTCGCTCGAAGCTTACTAACAATTCGCGCTGGCCGGTCTGCGATCCTTGTTACAAATTTTTCTCCAGAGCACCGGCACCTTTTCTCTGGAACTGCGATCGCTACCGCTGAAGCGGTTGTGGATGTTCCGGTCTGCTTTGCGTTCGCGGCAGCGGCCCCTGACGACCAATCATCGCGCGCCACTGACGACCAATCTGTTCCGAATGTCGACATCAACTGCAACCTCCCCGAAGGAAAGCGCCTGGCCTTAGAGCACTTGCTATTGGAGTATAAACAGTGTTTCGCTTCTTCGTCGAAAGTTCGTCAAACGCCCCTAACGCAACACCGGATCATTACGTATGACGACGCTCGCCCTATCCGCCAGCAGCCTTATCGTGTTTCCGCCAAAGAACGGGAAGTAATCCAAAAGCAAGTTCAGGAGATGATTGACGACTTTGTAGTTCAACCTTCCCAAAGCCCGTGGTCTTCGCCTGTTGTCCTTGTTAAAAAGAAGGATGGAACACTTCGATTCTGCGTGGACTACCGTAAATTAAACAATGTGACTAAAAAGGACGTCTACCCGTTGCCCCGCATTGATGACTCCCTGGACAGATTACGGCGTGCTAAGTACTTTTCATCCATTGACCTGAAGAGCGGTTATTGGCAAATTGAAGTGGACGAACGGGACCGCGAAAAAACTGCCTTCGTTACACCAGATGGCCTCTATGAATTCAAAGTGCTGCCTTTTGGCTTGTGCTCTGCGCCAGCGACGTTTCAACGGATGATGGACACTGTCCTCACCGGCCTCAAGTGGCAAAGTTGTCTTGTATACCTGGACGACGTTGTCGTTTTTTCAGAAACTTTTGAACAGCATCTCGTGCGCCTGCGAACTGTCCTCAGAGCCCTCCATTCCGCTGACCTTACGCTGAAGCCCCAGAAGTGCCACTTCGGTTACACAGAGCTCAGGTTCCTCGGTCACGTTGTGAGCGCCGACGGAGTTCGACCCGACCCCGACAAGACAGCCGCCGTCGCCAATTTTCCTACTCCGACTGACAAGAAAGCTGTCCAGCGTTTTCTGGGTCTCTGTGCATATTACCGACGGTTTATTGCGGACTTCGCAAAGATTGCAGAGCCGTTGACGCGCCTCACCAGGAGCAACATCTCCTTCGTTTGGACAATAGACCAAGAGACGGCTTTCTCTTCGCTCCGCCAACGCCTTCAGACATCTCCCGTTCTTGCACACTTCGACGAAGAGGCCGACACCGAGATCCACACCGACGCCAGCAATATCGGTCTTGGAGCTGTCCTTGTCCAACACCAAGAGGGCATTGAGAGAGTTATAGCCTATGCTAGCCGTACTCTCTCCCGCGCCGAACGCAATTACTCTATGTCAGAGAAGGAATGCCTTGCTGTTGTATGGGCCACCATGAAATTTCGCCCTTACCTTTACGGCCGCGCATTCAAAGTCGTAACCGACCACCACTGCCTATGCTGGCTGGCTAATTTGCGAGACCCGTCTGGACGATTGGCTCGCTGGAGTTTACGGCTCCAAGAATTCGACATTACCATCGTATATAAGTCAGGCCGTAAACACGAAGACGCCGACACGCTGTCGCGTGCACCACTCGACTCTTCCGGTCCCGAAATCGACGACGACAGCGGTTTCCTCGGTATACTTAATGCATCGGACATAATAGCCCGGCAGCGGGCTGACACGGACCTCCGACCGCTGATTGACAACCTTGAAGGTCACGCCATGCCTCTACCACGACACTTCGCTCGACGTCTCGGCTCTTTCTGTTTGCGCGAAGGTATCTTATACAAGAAGAACTCGAGAGGCCAAGAAAGAGCTTACCTTCTGGTACTTCCGGCCGATCTTCGCGCCGACATTTTATTGGCATGCCACGACGAGCCCACTTCAGGCCATCTGGGTTTTTCCCGGACGCTCGCCAGGATACGCAACATGTACTACTGGCCCGGACTCTCGGAAGATGTCCAAAGGTACGTAAAAAGCTGCCGTGAATGCCAGCGCCGGAAGACGCCACCGCTTAAGCCGGCGGGTTTTCTCAAGCCCGTTACTACACCCCGCTCTCCGTTCGATCAAATAGGAATGGACCTTCTCGGTCCTTTTCCGTTGTCACTCTCAGGAAACAAGTGGATCATAGTCGCTACTGACTATTTGACTCGCTACGCCGGGACCAAGGCAATACCCTGTGCCACAGCATCAGAGGTCGCCGACTTTTCATGCAAAACATCGTCTTGCGGCACGGAGCCCCTTCGTGCGTTATTACCGACAGAGGCACAACGTTTACAGCGCAGCTAATCGACCATATATTTACGTTGAGCTGCACTAGCCATCGCAAGACCACAGCTTATCATCCGCAGAGCAATGGGCTAACCGAACGCTTAAACAAGACCGGACATGCTGTCAATGTACGTAGACGTTCAGCACAAAACTTGGGATGAGGTGCTACCGTACGTCACATTTGCGTACAACACGGCCCTCCAGGAGACTACACGCTTTACTCCCTTTCGTCTTGTATATGGACGTGAAGTCCAGAGCATGCTTGACGCGATGCTACCATGCCTCGATGACGACCAACTCGCACCCGATGTTCATGAAATTGCCCAACGCGCTGAAGAAGCCCGTCAGCTTGCCCGCGTACACATCGGCCAGCAGCAGGGCCCTGATGCGCGCCGTTACAACCTTCGACACCGACAGGTCGACTACAATCCCGGTGAACAAGTTTGGGTGTGGACACCTGTCCGCCGCCAGGGCTTGTCCGAGAAACTACTCCGCCGGTACTTTGGCCCCTATAAAGTGCTACGGCGTATCAGTGATGTTACCTATGAAGTGGTTCCCGACGGTGCCACGCAACCGAGACGTCGACAGCCCAACAGCTCTGACATTGTGCACGTTGTGCGGCTTAAGCCGTACTATGCCCGATAACGGCTTAGCGGCCCTCCGTTGTGACTCTGTGTGTGCTCCGTTTTCCTCGCGTTCTTTTCTGTTTCCCTTCTGAACCTTAGCGCGCATACGCTGCTGGCGGCCCCACTGCGATGCCCTTCTTTTTCGGAGGGGGGAATAATGCCACCTAGTGTTGCCAGGTGGCGCAAGCTGTCCGCGAAGACGATGAGGTTGCGATCGTGCTATCGCGGATCGGCCGCCATTACCGTCTCCTCTTGCCGACTCCAGCTGTTGAAGCGTCTCTCCGTGAGAACTCCGTGACAATATGATACGGTATGGTACGGTATGGTATGTTATGGTATGGTACGGTAAGGTATGGTACGGTATGGTAGGGTATTGTATGGTATGGTATGGTATGGTATGGAATAGTATGTATGGTATGGTATGGAATGGTATGGAATGGTACAGTATGGTATGGTATGTATGGCATGTTATGGTATAGTATGGTATGGAATGGTATATATGGTATGGTACGATGTGGAATAGTATGGTACGGTAGTGTATGGTATGGTATGGCACGGTACGGTATGGTACGGTATGGAATGGAATGTATGGTATGGTTTGGTATGGTATGGTAAGGTATGGTACGGTAGGGTAAGGCATGGGACGGCATGGTACAGAATGGTATGTATGGTATGGTACGGTATGGTATGGAGTGGAATGTATGGTATGCTATGGTATGGTATGGTACCATATGGAATGGAATAGTATGTATGGTATGGTATGGAATTATATGTATGGTATGATGTGGTATGATATGGTACAGTATGGTATGGAATGGAATGTATGGAATGGTACGGTATGGTATGATACGGTTTGGTATGGTACGGTATGTTATGGATGGCATGGTATGGTACGGTGTGGTATGGTATCGCATAGTATGGTATGGTATGTAATGATGTGTGTTTGGTAATATATGAAATGGTATGTATGGTACGGTACGGTACAGTATGCTATGATATGGTATGGTAAGGGATGTTACGGTATGGTATGGTATGTATGGTATGGTACGGTATGGAATAGTATGGTATGGTATGGAATGGTACATACAGTATGGTACAGCATGGTATGGTACGGTTTGGTATGGAATAGTATGTATGGTAATGTATGGTATCATACGGTATGGTATGGTTTGAAATGGTATGTATTGTATGGTACAGTATGAAATGGTATGTATGGTATGGTATGGTACAGTATGCTATGATATGGTATAGTGTGGGATGGTATGGTATGGCATGTTAGGTATGGTATGGTATGGAATGGTATGTATAGCATGGTACGGTATGGTATGGTATGGAATGAGATGTATACTTTAATACGGTATGTTATGATAAGGTATGGTATAGAATGGTATATATGGTATGGTACGATATGGTACGGTATGGTATGGTACTGTATGGTATGGTACGGAATGGCATGTATGTTATGATATGGTATGGTATGGTATGGAGTGGTATGTACGGTATGGTACGGTCTAGTACGCTATGGTATGGTATGTATAGTACGGTATGGTATGGAATGGTATGTATGGTATGGTATGGTATGGAGTGGTATGTATGGAATGGTAGGGTATGATATGCTATGGTATGGTGTGGAATGGTATGGTACGGTATGGTATGGTAACATACAGTATGGTACGGTATGATATGGTACGGTATTGTATGGTATGGTATGGTACAGTATGGTATGGAATGGTATATATAGTATGGTACGATGTGGTATAGTATGGTACGGTATAGTATGGTATGGTATGGCACGGTACGGTATGATTCGGTATGGTACGGTTTGGTAATGTACGGTATGGTATGGTATGGAATGGCATGTATGGTATGGTATGGAAAGGCATGTATGGTATGGTACAGTATGGTATTGTATGAAGTGGTATGGTATGGAATGGAATGGAATGTATGGTATGGTACGGTATGGTAAGGTATGGTAAGGCATGGTACGGTATGGTATGGAATGGTATGTATGGTATGGTACGGTATGGTATGGAGTGGTATGTATGGTATGCTATGGTATGGGTGGTACCATATGGAATGGAATAGTATGTATGATATGGTATGGAATATGTATGGTATGGTGTGGAATGGTATGGTACACACAGTAAGGTATGGAATGGAATGTATAGAATGGTACGGTATGGTATGATATGGTATGGTATGGTACGGTATGGTATGGTACGGTGTGGTATGGTATCGTATAGTGTGGTATGGTATGTAATGGTGTGTGTGTATGGTAATATATGAAATGGTATGTATGGTAAGGTACGGTACAGTATGCTATGATATGATATGTGATGTTACGGTATGGTATGGCACGGTATGGTATGGTATGTATGGTATGGTACGGTAGGTGCATATGGTATGGTATGGTATGAAATGGTATAGAATGTTATGTATGGTATGGAATGGTATGGTAATGCATGTACGGTATGGTATAGTCTGGTACAGTCTGGTACGCTATGGTATGGTATGTATGGTATGGTATGGTATGTATGGTATGGAATGGAATGGTATGTATGGTATGGTTTGGTGTGGTATGGTATGATACAGTATGGTATGGAATGGCATGTAAGGTATGGTACGGTATGGTATTGTACAGAATGTATGGTATGGTACGGTATGGTGTGGTACAGTATGGCACGGTATGGTATTGAATGGTATGGTACGGTATGGTATGCTATGGTATAGTATGGTATGGAATGGTAGTATGGATGGCACGGAATGGTATGGTATCGAATGGTATGTATGCTATGGTATGGTACGTGTGGTATGGTACGGTATGAAATGGTATGGAGTGGTATGTATGGTATGGTACGGTATGGAATGGTACTGTACAGTCTGTACAGTATGGTATGGTCTGGTATGGTCTGGTACACTATTGTATGGTATGGTATGTATGGTATGGTATGGAAAGGAATGTGTGGTATGGTCGGTATGGTATCGTATGGTACGGCATAATATGGTACTGTATGGTATGGTACGCTATGTATGGTATGGCACGGTATAGTATAGTACATTATGGTACGGTATGGTTGGTAAGGTATGGAACGATATGGTATGGTCAGGTATGGAATGGTATGTATACTATGGTACAGTATGGTATTGAATAGTATATATGGTATGGTATGGTATGCTATGGTATGGTATGGTACAGTATGGTACGGTGCGGTATGGTACAGTATGGTATGCTATGGTATGGTATAGTATGTATGGTATGATACGGTATGGTATGGTACGGTATGGAATGGTATGTATGGTATGGTATGGCACGGTATGTTACGGAATGGTATGGTAGAGTATGTATGGTATTGTATGGTACGGAACTATATGGTGCGGTATTGTAAGGAATGGTATGGTATGGTATCGTACGGTATGGTATGTTATGGAATCGAATGTATGGTATAATACAGTATGATGTGCTATGGTATGGTATGGAATGGTATGTATGGTATGGTACAAAATGGTATGGTACGGTACAGTATGGTATGGTATGGTATCATACAGTATGGTATAGTATGTAATGGTATGTGTGGTATGGTACGGTATGATATGGTGTGTATGGTGTGGTGTGGTACGGTATGCTATGATATTATATGGTATGGTATGGGTTGGTACGGTATGGTATGGCACGGTATGGTATAGTATGTATGGTATGGTACGGTATGGTACGGTATGGTATGGTATGGAATGGTGTGTATTGTATTATACGGCATGGTATGGTACGGTATGGACGGTATGGTATTGTATGTATAGTATGAAACGGTACGGTATGGAATAGTATGTATGGTATGGTATGGTATCGTACGGTATGGTATGGTTTGGAATGGAATGTATTGTATGGAACGGTATGGTATGGAATGGTATGTATGGTATGGTACAGTATGGTATGGTATAGAATGATATGTATAGTATGGTACAGTATGGCATGGAATTGTATGTATGGTATGGTATGGTACGGTATTGCACGCTATGGTACGGTACGCAATGGTACGGTATGGTACGGTATGGTATGTTATGGTACGGTAAGGTATGGTACGGTATGGTACGTTATTGTATGGCATGGTATGGTACGGTATGGTATGAAATAGTGTGTATGGTATGGTATGGAATGGTACAGTATGGTATGGTATGTATTGCATGTTATGGTATGGTATGGAATGGTATATATGGTATGGTACAATGTGGTATAGTATGGTACGGTAGTGTATGGTATGGTATGGCGTGGTATGTATGGTATGGTACGGTATTGAATGGAATATATGGTATGGTACGGTATAGTAAGGTATGGTACGGTATGGTAAGGCATGGTACGGAATGGTATGTATGGTCTGGTACGGTATGGTATGGAGTGGAATGTATGGTATGCTATGGTATGGTATGGTACCATATTGAATGGAATAGTATGTATGGTATGGTATGGTATGGAATGATATGTATGGTATGGTGTGGTATGGTATGGTAAAGTATGGTATTGAATGGTATGGTATGGAATGGTACGTACAGTATGGTACAGCATGGTATGGTACGGTTTGGTATTTGGCAGCGGCGGCATCAACCCTCGTGCACGGCATCTGAGCCTCTCCTCTGTGTATTTACAGTTTTCCCCGACCCGGTGTTCTGGAACCTGAAGGACAGCAATTTGCGGCAACGCACTGATTCCACCGACTTCACACTTTCACACGCGGCCACATCGGCCTGAAATTGCTGTGGACATATTCGAGACGGCTCGGCAAACCCGGGAATACCCATCGCCATTGCACCAGCGCCGACAGCGACAACCGGCAACAAGTCCCGCGAGGGGCGTCGTTCGTCATTTGGCAGCGGCGGCATCAACCCTCGTGCACGGCATCTGAGCCTCTCCTCTGTGTATTTACAGTTTTCCCCGACCCGGTGTTCTGGAACCTGAAGGACAGCAATTTGCGGCAACGCACTGATTCCACCGACTTCACACTTTCACACGCGGCCACATCGGCCTGAAATTGCTGTGGACATATTCGAGACGGCTCGGCAAACCCGGGAATACCCATCGCCATTGCACCAGCGCCGACAGCGACAACCGGCAACAAGTCCCGCGAGGGGCGTCGTTCGTCATTTGGCAGCGGCGGCATCAACCCTCGTGCACGGCATCTGAGCCTCTCCTCTGTGTATTTACAGGTTGGTTGATATTATTCTGTACTGCTTTTTTCTTTTTGTTGTTTTATCACCGCCTATGCCGCTGCTGCCAAAGACCTCTTGTTATTTTTTCTGCTTTGCCACGGTTTTAACCATGTCGCGTTGTTGTGCGTGCCGATCGCGGGTTCCCGACAATGGGCCGCATATGACCTGTTCAGAATGCCAATTTACTTTTCATCTGGGTGCATGTTCTGGTATAAGTGACGAAACATGGAATTCCAAACGCGGTTCTTTCAAGAAATTTTGGAAGTGTGACCGGTGTAGCAAGGGTTCACGAAGCGATGACTCGGAGAGCCCCAACTTAGACAGCGACTTAGCAGCGCACTTGCTAGCAATTCAGACCAAACTCGATACTCTTCTAGCTCTCCCTAAACTGGTAGACGCACTTGACTCCAGCGTGAAGTTCCTGTCAGACAAGTTCGATGAATTTCAGGATCGTCTTCAAATTCAAGAGCAAGCGACAAAAAAACTAGCCGAACGCATGGATCAGATAGAAAAGGCCGACTCTTCCAGTGAACTGCAACAGATAATGCAAGATGTAGATAACCTGGAGTGGCATAGCCGTCGCAACAACATTGAATTTCACGGCATTCCTGAAACTGAAAACGAGAACTTGCTCGAAAAAATAAATGAATTAGCCCCTAGACTGGATATTCAGCCACTAACAAAGCAAGATATCACCGCACTACATCGGCTTCCTGCGAAACAAGGCAAAACACGGGGCATCATTGCTCGCTTCGTCAGTCATGAACATCGTGACGCCTGGCTGGCAAAGCGACAGACACTAAGGAATGAACCTGGTGAGATGTTTATGTGCGAAAACATGACAAGGCTTTCCCGCAGTCTTCTGACAAAAACGAAGGAGTGGGCGAAGAACGCAGGCTACGCTTTCGTATGGCACACGAACGGAAAAGTGCTAGTCCGGAAGAAGAGCGGAGATAATGCTGTGGTGATTCGCACGGTTCAGGATCTTGATGATCTGCAGTGATTATTCTTGGCAAGTTTGTTTTTCTTTGAAATTTTCTTCCACAATGAAAAACCTGCCCACACTTTGTTTTTCATCTTAATGCCAGGAGTTTACGCAACAAGTATGATGAAGTAATTTCTTTTTTGTCGGAACCTAATCATTCCTATGACATCATTTGTTTTACAGAGACCTGGTTCTCATGTGATGACGAGTGTTTTTCACTTTCCGGATATGATGTTGTATCTGCATGTCGCTGTAGGAGGCGTGGTGGTGGTATCGCTGTATACATCCGATCAAAGCTTAATTATAAGGTACTTCCGGAGTTCAAGATAATTGGCGATAATTATGAATGCATAGTTATACAGTGTCGTGGTATGATTTTCTCTGTCATGTACCGTCCTCCATCAGGCGTTCTCCGTGACTTTATGCAGTTTACTGAAAAGATACTTGAACTCAGTGTTCAGCTGAAGTCTGAAAGCGTTCTTGTGGGTGATTTCAACCTGAATGCTTCCCTTGACAATCAAGCCTGCTTACAATTCAAAGAGTTATACGAGTCTTATGGTTGCTCCAACGTAATCACCACACCGACAAGAATTACACCAAGTTCCCAAAGTATTCTTGATCTGTGCGTTACAAGTTTCCCTCGTGAGAATGTAAAATCAGCACCCTGGTCTGCAGTTTAAGCGATCATTTGCCAATATATTGTGTGTTACCCTGCAAACACACAGTCGCCCCCGAACACAAAGTATTAATTAGAGATTACTCCGAGTACAATGTTAACAAGTTTAGGGACATGCTGACAAATGTTGACTGGAACATAATTTTGGAGCTCTCGAACCCCGATGCCGCTTACGACGCTTTCCTTTCATGCTTTGTATCTGCTTATAACACATGTTTTCCCCTCAAGCCCCGAAAAAAGAACAAAAAAGTACGAAAGCCCTGGATTTCTCGTGAATTGTTTCAAAGAATCAAACAGAAAAACCGACTTTTCCAAACATTCTTGCAAACAAAAGATGAAAGTGACTTTCATGCATTCAAGAAAGTACGAAATCTGCTAAATTCAGACTTAAAAAAAGCAAAGCTCAAATACTACACACATAAATTTACACAGGTGAACGGTAATACACGACTGGTATGGCAAACCATGAGAGAGTTAATCTATAAGAATGCAGAAACAAAAAAAGTGAAATTTCGGAATGCCGATCTGTCTGAAGCAGAGGTTTCAAACCTGTTTAATGAGCATTTTCTCGCTGCTGGTGCTCCTTTAGCCGACGCAACAAATGTCCCTTCTTCTACACCTTGGGAAAATTATGTCACTGCAAGTAATCCGAATACAATATTTTTGTCCCCCACTGATTTCAGCGAGGTGCAAGATATAATTATGTCTCTAAAAGACGGTTGTGCATCTGGCACTGATGAGATCAGACCAAAACCACTGAAGGCTGTGAGTCAAATAGTTAGTACTCCTATTGCACACATCTGCAATCTTATAATGGAAAAGGGAGTTTTCCCAGCCAAAATGAAACTTGCTCGTGTGACGGCTATACACAAGGGAGGCTCTTTCGATGACGTGAACAATTACAGGCCGATCTCTGTGCTTTCTGTATTTTCGAAAATAGCTGAGCATATTATAAACAAAAGGCTTGTTGGATTTCTAACCTCGCAAAATATTATCGTAAGGCAACAGTTCGGCTTCCAGAAAAACAAATCTCCAGAAACAGCACTACTTGGAATAAAAGATGAAATTCTGCACAATATCGAAAACAAGGCATTAACTCTGGGTATATTCCTCGATTTTAGAAAAGCGTTCGACAGTGTCCAACATGATATACTTATAAAAAAGCTTCAGCATTACGGTGTCAGGGGTATAGCTGGTACTCTCCTCATGAGTTATTTAACTTCACGTGAGCAGTATACTGTCATCAATGGTGAATGTTCAGAGACAAACACTCTGTTGTATGGTGTACCACAAGGGTCCATCCTAGGGCCAGTCTTATTTCTCATCTATATTAATGATATTGTAAATATACCGGGTGCCTCGAATTTGGTTTTATATGCGGACGACACCAATGTGTTCTTTTCGGGTAGGGATTTAGATGCGCTGTTCAGAAAGGCGAACAATTGGATGTTGGGCTTAACCTCATGGCTGGGAAGTAACCGGCTCGCATTAAACATAAACAAAACAAAGTATGTACTCTTTCGTTCCAAAGGTACAGAAATGTATACAATTCCGTGTTTAAAATTTAATGGCCTGGACATACAACAGTCTTCTACTACCAGATTTCTAGGTGTGACATTCCACGAAAATCTCTTATGGAATGCTCACATCCACACACTTAGAACTGATCTCTCTCGTGCCTTAGGCATCTTAAACAGACTGAGGTGTTACCTGCCAGCTTCTATCAAACGACTAGTGTACTACTCCCTTATACATTCACGTTTTAGCTATTGTTCTCTTGTGTGGCAAACCACAACGAAAACAAATTTAGATTCCTTACTATCAATACAAAAAAGAGCAATACGCGCTATCAGTAACTTAGAGCTGTCCTCTAGTTGTGCGCCCTACTATAGATCGCATAGAATACTCCAAATGCCTCAGTTCTACAAATACAGACTAAGCCTGGAAGTTTACCGCCAATACCGGTTGGATAAATCTACCTTTGAAACAAAATACCAAGAAAAAAGAAGTGTGTACGATTTAAGAAAAAGCATCATAGTCAAGCCCCGAGCTCGAACAAACTATGGACATCAAAGATTAAGCTGTCAGATAGCAGATTTATTAAACAACTATCCCGTCATTCACGACCTATTAACTGAAAATCTTTCATTAAGCAGGTTTAAGAAAACACTCAAGGGATTATTCTTAACGGAAGACTAGTGTGTTATGTTTTCATGTTTTTCTTCTTGTTTCCAATTTTATGTTCCATGTGCTTCAAGTTCGATAGTTTACATGTATTTTATGTTTGGAAGTGTTTTGTTAACATGTATTGCTAGCAGAAGTTGCTGCACTTATTCTTGTACTCTGTTTCCTGTACATATTCTTGCACTGTAAAAAAATATATATATATATATATAATAAGGGGGTTGGGGGATACAGTTTCATCTAAGACATTTCTCTGCATGTAAACTCTGTTGAAACTCTGCATGAGTGTCAAACCGCTGCTTGCCACAGGGTGGCGTGACCTCGTCAGGCACTTTTCCGCCTTTTGTCACGTCCCCCAAGACAATAGTCTTGTATTATTGTCTTGAATAAAAAATGATTGATTGATTGATTGAAATAGTATGTATGGTAATATATGGTATCATATGGTATGGTATGGTTTGAAATGTTATGTATTGTATGGTACAGTATGAAATGGTATGTATGGTATGGTATGGTACAGTATGCTATGATATGGTATGGTGTGGCATGGTATGGTATGGCATGTTAAGTGTGGTATGGTATGGAATGGTATGTATGGTATGGTATGGTACGGTATGGTATGGTACGGTATTGCACGCTATGGTACGGTACGATATGATACGGTATGGTATGTTATGGTATGGTACGGTAATGTATGGTACGGTATGGTACGGTATTGTATGGTATGGTAGGGTACGGTATGGTATAGTATGTATGGCATGGTATGGAATGGTATGAAATGGTACAGTATTGTATGGTATGTATGGCATGTTATGGTATGGTATGGAATGGTATATGGTATGGTACGATGTGGTATACTATGGTACGGTGTGGCATGGTACGGTATGGTATGGTATGGAATGGCATGCATGGTATGGTACAGTATGGTATTGTATGGTATGGAATGGTATGTATGGTATGGTAAGGTATGGTAAGGCATGGTACGGCATGGTACGGAAGGGTATGTATGGTATGGTACGGTATGGCATGGTACGGTACAGTATGGTATAGTATGGTATCATACAGTATGGTATAGTATGTGATTGTATGTGTGGTATGGTACGGTATGATATGGTGTTTATGGTATGGTATGGTACGGTATGCTATGATATTATATGGTAAGGTATGGGTTGGTACGGTATGGTATGGCACGGTAAGGTATAGTATATATGGTATGGTACGGTATGGTACGGTATGGTATGGAATGGTATGTATTGTATGATGCGGCATGGTATGGTACGGTATGGACGGTATGGTATTGTATGTATAGTATAGTACGGTACGGTATGGAAAAGTATGTATGGTATGGTATCGTACGGTATGGTATGGTTTGGAATGGAATGTATTGTATGGTACGGTATGGTATGGAATGGTATGTATGGTGTGGTACAGTATGGTATGGTATAGAATGATATGTATAGTATGGTACAGTATGGTATGGAATTGTATGTATGGTATGGTACGGTATAGTATGGTACGGTATTTCACGCTATGGTACGGTACGATATGATACGGTATGGTACGGTATGGTATGGTATGGTATGGTACGGTAAGGTATGGTACGGTATGGTATGGTATTGTATGGTATGGTACGGTATGGTATGGAATAGTATGTATGATATGGTATGGAATGGTATCGAATGGTACAGTATGGTATGGTATGTATGGCATGTTATGGTATAGTATGGTATGGAATGGTATATCATCATCATCATCATTTCATCATCATCATCATTTATTATACCCTTAAAGGCCTCTGTTGAGGCATTACATAAGGGGGGGGGACAAAGCAAATGCAACTAAGAATAATACGTTAATACAACAAAACATAATGCAATAGAATAAAATGAAAAACGATACATCACAATACAACGTTGGTCAATAATGAAGGGCACAAGGCTGAATTAGGCGGTAACAACTACAACAACAAGAAAAATAATAAGTTGACTGGGTGAAGTTTGAGAAGTGTCTTTTATTCAGTACAGTGATTAATTATTGCCTGTCGAAATTTAGTAGCGTCGCGCTCGTTAACAATGTAGTCGGGTAGCAGGTTCCAATTTTCTATTGCAGTTGGAAGAAAAGATTTATTAAATGCCAAGGTCGATTCATGTATACGTTGAATGCTGAGGAGGTTAAACAGGCGGCGCGATGTTCTGATGGGAGCTAGTAATAATGTGTCACGAAGATCAGGAAAATTGTAATATAACTTATGAAAGAGGCAGAGTCGTGCGATTTTCCGTCGGAGCTCTAGTGGCGGGATGTTAAGTGAAGATTTAATACTGGTGATACTGCTGTGTCTATTGTAATTTGAGGATATAAAACGGGCTGCTCTGTTTTGAACGGCTTCTAAGGTGTTAATTAAGTATGCTTGGTGAGGATTCCATATAGCCGCTGCATAATCAAGTATGGTACGGGTGAATGTTTCGTATGCTAATTTTCGAACAGAAGGAGGGGCTAGGTACAGGGATCTTCGGATGAGGCCAAGTGATTTTGATGCTCTAGATGCTAGATATAAGATGTGTTCCGACCAGGTTAATTTGCTGGAGATGGTGATTCCAAGGTACCGATATGATTGGACTTGGGTTACCGTGTTTGACAGGAGTGAATATGCAGATCTGATGTTGGAACGTTTTCGCGATACTTGCATGAATTGGCACTTTGAGACATTCAGCTGCATAAGCCAGTCGGAACACCACCGTTCTATTATGTGTAAGTCGTTCTGAAGCGATAGTTGATCCCTGTTAGTGACAATGCGACGATAAAGGATGCAATCATCCGCAAAAAGCCGAATAGTAGATGAAACACCGGAAGGAAGGTCATTAATGAAGATTAGAAAAAGAAGTGGGCCAAGAACGGAACCTTGGGGAGCGCCAGAGATAACGTTAGTAGTGCCTGAAGGATGATTGTCGATTACTGTGTATTGGGAGCGACCTGTTAAAAAGCAATGTATCCATGATAAAACGAGAGGATCAATAAACAGTCCGGAGAGTTTAGACATGAGGCGAAGATGGGGCACGCGATCGAAGGCTTTAGAAAAATCTAAAAAGATAATGTCAGTTTGAAATGAAGAGTCCATATTTAAGTGGAGGTCAGTGGTAAATTCAAATAGCTGAGTTTCACACGAAAAACCGGAACGGAAACCATGCTGCTTAGTAAAAAAGAAATTGTTCTGATCGAGGTGTGATGCAACATGTGAATATATGACGTGCTCTAGAAGCTTACAGGCAATGCATGTAAGAGATATTGGGCGATAATTTGAGGGATCTGATCTGTTACCTGCTTTAAACACCGGCACAACTTTGCTTATTTTCCAGTCTTTCGGAAGCAAACCCGTAGTCAATGACTGCTCGAAAATAACTTGAAGGAATAGGCTAGAACTTTCCTTAGTGCTCTTAAGAAATTTTGCAGGAATTCCGTCAGGGCCTGGTGCTTTCGACGTTTTAAGCCCATCAATTATTTTCACAATGCCTTCCGCTGCAATGTGAATGGGGGGCATTTGAGGAAAATTTGAATTGGGAACTGGTGGTATAATTTGAGGGGGCTCATGGGTGAACACCGATGAAAAATATGAATTCATTGTATCTGAGCGGAGTTCTGTGGGAACAGATGCACCACGTTCGTCAAACAAGGTGATGTCTCGTGAACGGTGAGTGTGTGGTGCCAGTATGGACCAAAATTTCTTTGGATTATTACGAATAATGTTCTTCAAGTCCTGATGAAAGAATTTCTTTTTACTGTGTCGTAATAACCGTGTATATTGGTGAAGACATGCCAGGTATTTTTGCCATTTAGAAGCGAAAGTAGAATTTTTCGCTTCACGGTAGAGGCGTTTCTTTTTATTCGATAGTCTTCTTAGTGTGTTGGAATACCACGGTTTCCTAGCATCACCGCGAATACGTATGAGGGGAACGTAAGCATCAATAAGCGATAAAATTTTATTTTTATAGAGTAGCCAGTTTTGATCTATTGTTCGAGCAGGAGAAGAATTTAGGAAGTACGGAAAATACTTATTAAGCTCGGAATTAATCTTAGCGAAATCGGCTCTTTTGTAACTACGGATGTATTTTATTGACGGTTGTTTCATGGGGATTGGAATAGAAAGATCACACAACAGCAATTTATGATCACTGAGAAAATCAACACATGACAGTGACCGGATAAAATCTGGATTTGATACCAGGATAAGGTCAAGAATATTAGTGCCCCGGGTTGCTATTTTAACTGTTTGCATGAGGTTAAATGTGAGTACCATGTCAAGAAATTCGTTGGACTGACGAGAAGGTGCATACAGATTGTTCC
The DNA here is from genome assembly GCF_052857255.1 of Amblyomma americanum. NCBI lineage: Eukaryota > Metazoa > Arthropoda > Arachnida > Ixodida > Ixodidae > Amblyomma > Amblyomma americanum. The sequence goes on from NC_135497.1 coordinate 449,231,725, forward strand.
AGTCAATGTCTGGGAAGTTGAAATCCCCACAGACCACATGTTCAGCATTTGGAAAGCGAAAATGCAAGTTTGAAAGGACACTGCAAAGATCGTCAACAAAGGTACTATCGGAATCAGGCGCACGGTAGCAAGCTGTGAGGATAACAGTGCTAGAAGGTAGAGATATTCGGACGCATGTTATTTCGTGGCTACAAGTAATCTTGACTGGAAATGAAGGTATACTAGATTTTACAAAAACCAGCACTCCGCCTCCTCTGCGCCCAACCCTATCAAGCCTATGAATAGTAAATAAGTTTTCATCGTCAAGTAACTCGCTGTTATCAACGTCAGAATTCAGCCACGATTCTGTGAAAATGGCAATGTCGGTGTCGTTGTCATGAAGGAGGGTTTCAATGGCCTCTTTTTGGATGAATAACTGCAGATGTTTGTGTACATTACTGACATGACCTTATGAGCAGGTATTCTATTCCGGCTAGACTGTTGGTGAGGGGGAGTGGAAAATGGAAGCGTAGCCGTCGGCAGTGAGCGCTATGATTTGACCTCTAAAACAGAATCGGATTCGGTATCGTAGATAAATTGCTTTTCATCGATGATAAGTTTGTCGAAACGCATCTTGAACTTGCTGTTACATTCCTTGCCAAAAGCGTACAATTTCTGGCGGGCTAATCGGACTCGGGCAGAGTAGTCTTCACGTATTGCATAGGTTGATGTTTTGAGCTGCGGTATAGCTGACAAAATTTTGGTCTTATCTTTAAAATGAGAAAACTTAGCAATAATTGGACGGTTCTTTCCAGGCTTGAAACGGCCCAGTCTGTGAGCGCGTTCAATCGCGGTGTCACTGATACTGATGTCTAGTTCCTGTGAACAGAGTGATATTATATGCTGTTCTGACTGTGTCCATGTTTCGTCACTGGGATCTGGAATCCCAAAGAATATTAGATTAGATCGGCGAAGTCGATTTTCCGCGTCATCACATTTGTCGTTTAGCTGTTTAATGTGCGTGGTCAATTTCATGATTGAATCTGAGTCTGCCCTGCTTGACTTGGGATTTTCAACGCTTTTTTCCAGTGCGTCTACGCGCAAAGAAAGGTCGTTTACAAGTTTGTCAAATTTCGTTTGAGCTGTGCGGATGAGTGTAAGCTCTGCGAGTACGGAGTTCTGGGTGGCTTCTAATCGTGCTATTGCGTTGGCAATAGTTTCAAGTGTGACATCTGCATGACTGTCGACAGGTCCGGGATTTAGTTCGACATCGCCTGACATAATAAGCTGTAAGTAGACAATACACGCGTTGAGCGAACACATGCATGCGCAGCGTAACATCCTACGACAGGCGTCGCGTATGCCAGGGGGGCACGACACCGCTATAACGAACGGATCACTAGTTCAAACGCAAGTAGCGTGCGGTAAGTAACTGACCTGCATCAGAAAGGGCATTTTCGTGACCAAGTTCACTGTGGTGTCGTGCCCCAACTGGTTCCAAGGCGTCGGTGGCTTTTGTAGTGACCGGGTAGCACCTCCCAGGAAGAAAGCTGAATGATGTTGCCAGACGAACGATGTGGAAAGTGCTGGAAGCGGCGGCCGGTCAATGGCTTCTTCTTCAAGATAATGCTTGGCCGGTAGGTTCCAGGCGGATCCGTTGTGGTGGTTCGGCAGGAAATAGCCGACGTTGTCGTGGCAGACGAAAGCGATGCTCCAAAGGATAGCCTGCATCAGAAAGGGCATTTTCGTGACCAAGTTCACTGTGGTGTCGTGCCCCAACTGGTTCCAAGGCGTCGGTGGCTTTTGTAGTGACCGGGTAGCACCTCCCAGGAAGAAAGCTGAATGATGTTGCCAGACGAACGATGTGGAAAGTGCTGGAAGCGGCGGCCGGTCAATGGCTTCTTCTTCAAGATAATGCTTGGCCGGTAGGTTCCAGGCGGATCCGTTGTGGTGGTTCGGCAGGAAATAGCCGACGTTGTCGTGGCAGACGAAAGCGATGCTCCAAAGGATAGCCTGCATCAGAAAGGGCATTTTCGTGACCAAGTTCACTGTGGTGTCGTGCCCCAACTGGTTCCAAGGCGTCGGTGGCTTTTGTAGTGACCGGGTAGCACCTCCCAGGAAGAAAGCTGAATGATGTTGCCAGACGAACGATGTGGAAAGTGCTGGAAGCGGCGGCCGGTCAATGGCTACTTCTTCAAGATAATGCTTGGCCGGTAGGTTCCAGGCGGATCCGTTGTGGTGGTTCGGCAGGAAATAGCCGACGTTGTCGTGGCAGACGAAAGCGATGCTCCAAAGGATAGCCTGCATCAGAAAGGGCATTTTCGTGACCAAGTTCACTGTGGTGTCGTGCCCCGGTATGGTATGGTACGATGTGGTATAGTATGGTACGGTAGTGTATGGTGTGGTATGGCACGGTACGGTATGGTTCGGTATGGTACGGTATGGTATGGTATGTATGGTATGGTACGGTATGGAATAGTATGGTGTGGTATGGAATGGTACGTACAGTATGGTACAGCATGGTATGGTACGGTTTGGTATGGAATAGTATGTATGGTAATGTATGGTATCATGCGGTATGGTATGGTTTGAAATGGTATGTATTGTATGGTACAGTATGAAATGGTATGTATGGTATGGTATGGTACAGTATGCTATGATATGGAATGGTGTGGGATGGTATGGTATGGCATGTTAAGTATGGTATGGTATGGAATGGTATGTATGGCATGGTACGGTATGGTATGGTATGGAATGAGATGTATAGGTATGTATACGGTATGGTATGATAAGGTATGGTATAGAATGTATATATGGTATGGTACGATATGGTGCGGTATGGTATAGTACGGAATGGCATGTATGTTATAGTACTGTATGGTATGGAGTGGTATGTAGGGTATGGTATGGTCTGGTACGGTCTAGTACGCTATGGTATGGTATGTATGGTACGGTATGGTATGGAATGGCATGTATGGTATGGTACGGTATGGTATGGTATTGTATGGTATGGTACGGTATGGTATGGTATCATACAGTATGGTATGGTATGTAATGGTATGTGTGGTATGGTACGGTATGTTATGGTATGTATAGTATGGTAAGGTACGGTATGCTATGATATTATATGGTATGGTATGGGATGGTACGGCATGGTATGGCATGGTATGGTATAGTATGTATGATATGGTACGCTATGGTATAGTATTGATTGGTATGTATTGTATGATACGGCATGGTATGGTACGGTATGGCACGGTATGGTATTGCATGTATCGTATGGTTCGGTACGGTATGGAATAGTATGTATGGTATGATATCGTACGGTATGGTATGGTTAGGAATGGAATGTATTCTATGGTACGGTATGGTATGGACTAGTATGTATGGTATGGTACAGTAAGGTATGGTATGGTATGGACTGATATGTATAGTATGGTACTGTATGGTATGGAATTGTATGTATGGTGTGGTATGGTCTGGTATGGTACGGTATGATATGGTACGGTATGGTACGGAATGGTATGGTATGGTACGGTAAGGTATGGTACGGTATTGTGTGGTATGGTACGGTATGGTATGGAATGGTATAAATAGTATGGTACGATGTGGTATAGTATGGTACGGTATTGTATGGTATGGTATGGCACGGTACGGTATGATTCGGCATGGTACGGTATGGTAATGTACGGTATGGTATGGTATGAAATGGCATGTATGGTATGGTATGGAAAGGCATGTATGGTATGGTACAGTGTGGTATTGTATGGTATGAAGTGGTATGTATGGTATGGTATGGAATGGAATGTATGTTATGGTACGGTATGGTAAGGTATGGTGAGGCATGGTACGGTATGGTATGGAATGGTATGTATGGTATGGTACGGTATGGTATTGTACGGTATGCATGGTTTGTACGGTATGTGCGTTATGGTAGGGTACGCTATTGTACGGTATAGTACGGTATGGAATGGTATGGTATGGTACGGTATGGTATGGAACGGTATAGAATGGTATGTATAGTATGGTACGGTATGGTATGGAATGATAGGTATGGTATGGTTTGGTTTGGTATGACATGGTATGGTAGGGTATGGAATGGTATGGTATGGTATGGAATGGTATGTATGGTATGTTACAGTATGGTATGTACAGTATGGTATGGCATGATATGGTTGTAATGGTATGTATGGTATGGAATGGTACATATGGTATGGTACAGTACGGTATGGTACGGTGTGGTATAGGTATGGTATGGCATGGTATGGTATGGTATGATACGGCATGGCACGGTATGGTTTGGAATGAATGGTATATGGTATGGTACGGTATGTGACGGTATGGTACGTATGGTATGGTACGGTATGGTACAGTAGGGTATGGTATGGCATGGTATGGTACGGTGTGGTATGGAATGGTATGTATGGTACGGTAAGGTATGGTATGGTGCGGTATGCTACGGTGTGGTATGGTACGGTATTGTATGGTATGATATGGTACGGTACGGTATGGTATGGTACGGTAAGACACGGTATGGTATGGAATAGTATGGTACGGCCTGGTATAGTATGGTATGGTATAGTATGGAATGGTAAGTATGGTATGGTACGGAATGGTATGGTATGGTATGTATGGTATGGTACTGTATATATGGTATGGTAGGATACGGTATGGTATGGAATGGTATGTATGGTATGGTACGGTATGGTACGGTATGCTACGGTGTGGTATGGTATGGTATTGTATGGTATGATATGGTACGGTACTGTAATGTATGGTATGGTACAGTATGGCACGGTAATGGTATAGAATGGTATGGTACGGTATTGTATGCTATTGTATGGTATAGTATGGAATGGTAAGTATGGTATGGTACGGAATGGTATGGTATGGTATGGAATGGTATGTATGGTATGTTACAGTATGGTATGTACAGTATGGTATGGCATGATATGGTTGGAATGGTATGTATGGTATGGAATGGTACATATGGTATGGTACAGTACGGTATGGTACGGTGTGGTATAGGTATGGTATGGCATGGTATGGTATGGTATGATACGGCATGGCACGGTATGGTTTGGAATGAATGGTATATGGTATGGTACGGTATGTGACGGTATGGTACGTATGGTATGGTACGGTATGAAATGGTATGGAATAGTGTGTATGGTATGGTATGGTACGGTATGTACGGTATAGTATGGTCTGGTACAGTCTGGTATGCTATAGTATGGTATGTATGATATGGTACAGTATGGTATGGTATGGAGTGGTATGTATGGTATGGTACAGTATGAAATGGAATGGTATGTATGGTATGGTATGGTATGGTATGCTATGGTATGGTATCCTTGGTATGGTACAGTGGGATATGGTGTGGTATTTAATGGTATGGTATAGTATGGTACAGCATGGTATAGTATGGTATGGTATAGTATGGAATGGTAAGTATGGTATGGTACGGAATGGCATGGTATGGTATGTATGGTATGGTACTGTATATATGGTATGGTAGGGTACGGTATGGTATGGAATGGTATGTATGATATGTTACGGTATGGTACGGTATGCTACGGTGTGGTATGGTATGGTATTGTATGATATGGTACGGTACGGTACGGTATGGCACGGTATGGTACGGTACGTTAATGTATGGTATGGTATGGTATGGTACGGTCTGGTATGGAATGGTATGCTTGGTATGGTATGGTACGGTTTGATTTGGTATGGTTTGGAATGGTATGGTATGGTATGGCATGGTACAGTATGGTATGATACGGTATGGTATGGAATGTTACTTATGGTATGGTACGATATGGTATATTATGGTACGGTACGGTATGGTATGGTTTGGAATGGTATGGTATGGTATGGTATGGCATGGTTCAGTATGGTATGGTATGTATGGTATGGTATGATACGGTATGGTATGGTATGGAATGTTATATATGGTATGGTACGATATGGTATATTATAGTATGGTACGGAATGGTACGGTATGGTTTGGTATGGAACGGCATGTATGGTATGGTATGGTACAGTATGGTATGGTACAGTAAGGTATGGAATGGCATGTATGGTATGGTATGGAGTGGTATGTATGGTACGTACGGTATGGAATGGTCCAGTATGGAATGGAATGGTATGGTATGGTATGGAATGATATGTATGGTATGGTGTGGTACGGTATAGTACGGTATGGTATGGAATGGTATGTATGGTATGGTATGGAATGGTACGGTATGGTATGGTACGGTATGGTATCTATGGTATGGTATGGTACGGTATGGTATGGCATGTATGGTATGGAATGGCATGTATGATATGGTACTGTATGTTATGGTATCGTATGGTACGATATGATATATAATCGTTATATGGGATGGTATGGAATGGTATGTATGGTATGGTACGGTATGTATGGTATGATATGGTAAGGTATGGTATGTACGGTATTGTACAGTGTGCTATGGTGTGGTATGGAATGGTAAGGTATAGTATGGTACGGTATGGTATGGAATGGTATGGTACGGTATGGTATGTATGGTATGTATGGTATGGTACAGTATGGTATGGTATGGTACGGTATGGTATGGTATGGTAGGGTATGATATGATATGTTATGGTATGGGATTCCGGACAGGCCGCCATTGAAATCTGAACCTGGAAAAGTTTAACGCTACAACTTTATCTAGTGCGGCTAGCCTAGCAGTCCTTTTCGTGGAACTAGCGGGAATTAAATGGGATGTGATAGGGCTTAGCGAAGTTAAGAGGACAGGTGAGGTGTATACAGTACTTAAGGACGGAGACATACTGTGCTATCGCGGATTAGAGGATAGACGAGAACTAGGTGTGGGACTCCTGATTAATAAGGATATAGCTGGCAACGTAGAGGAGTTCTATAGTATTACCGAGAGGGTAGCAGCTATAGTAATTAGGCTGAATAGGAGGTACAAGCTGAAAGTGGTGCAGGCCTACGCACCCAAATCCAGCCATGATGTCCGAACCGTTGAAAGTTTCTATGAGGACGTAGAATTGGCAATGAATAAAGCAAAATCGCACTACACTGTACTGAGGGGCGACTTCAATGCGAACGTGGGCAAGAAGCAGGCTGACGACCATGCGGTAGGTGACTATGGGATAGGCTCTAGAAATAGCAGGGGAGAGTTATTAGTCGAATTTGCGGATAGAAATAATTTACGGTTCATGAATACCTTCTTCCGCAAACGAGAAAATAGGAAGTGGACCTGGAAGAGCCCCAATGGTGAAACTAAAAATGCAATCGACTTCATACTATGCGCTAACCTCCTGGCATCATTCAGGATGTGGCCGTCCTCAGAAAGGTGCGTTGTAGCGACCACAGAATGGTCAGGTCTAGACTTTGCTTAGACTTGAAGAGGGAATGGAAGAAGCTAGTAAAGAAAACCATTAACGAATTAGCCGTAAGAGGGAAAGAACAAGAGTTTAGGATAGCGCTGCAAACACATATTCGGCTTTAACTGAGGAAGACGATCTTGATGTTCATACAATGCACGATAATCTGACATCAATAAATACGGAGTGCGCAGTAGAAGTAGGCGGTACGACAGTTCTACAGGATACCGGGAAGCTTTCTCAGGTGACGAAAGATTTGATTAAGAAGCGCCAAAGCATGAGGGCGTCTAACCGTACGGACAGAATAGTAATAGCAGAGCTTTCGAAATTATTAAACAAGCGCAAGGTAGCCGACATAAGGAAGTTTTATATCGAGAGAATCGAGCATGCTCTAAAGAACAGAGGTATCCTAAAAGCAGTGAAGAGGAAACTTGGCATAGGTAAAAACCAGATGTGTGCATTAAGAGGGAAGCAGGGCAATGTCATTAGCAGTATGGATAAGATAGTTAACGTAGCCGAAGAGTTCTACAGAGATCTGTAGTGTAACCAATGTAATCAGAGCGTTAATGAGGAAGACAGCAGAGCAGAGCAATGCGTCATCCAGCCAGTAACGAAAGATGAAGTAAAGATAGCCTTAGAAGTAATGAAAAGGGGAAAAGCAGCTGGGGAGGACCAGGTAACAGCAGATCTGTTGAAAGATGGAGGGGACATCGTGCTAGAAAAACTAGCCACCCTGTATACGCAATGCCTTATGACCTCGACTGTACCAGAAGCTTGGAAGAATGCAAACATTATCTTAATTCATAAGAAGGGAGACGCCAAGGACTTGAAAAAAACAGGCCGATCAGCTTATTATCCGCTGCCTACAAAGTAGTTACTAAGGTAATCGCTAATAGAGTCAGGGCAACGTTAGACTTTAATCAACCAAATGATCAGGCAGGCTTTCGTAAAGGATATTCCACAATAGATCATATTCACACTATCAATCAGGTGATAGAGAAATGCGCAGAATATAACCAACCTCTATATATAGCTTTCATTGATTACGAGAAAGCATTCGACTCAGTGGAAACCTCAGCAGTCATACAGGCATTGCGTAATCAGGGGGTAGAAGAGCCTTATGTCCAAATACTGGAAGATATATATAGCAACTGCACAGCTACTATAGTCCTCCATAAAGTCAGCAATAAAATTCCAATAAGGAAGGGTGTCAGGCAAGGATGCACGATCTCGCCAATGCTGTTCACCGCATGATTAAAGGAGGTATTTCGAGGCCTGAATTGGGAACAGTTGGGAATAAGAAGGAATAGAGAATACCTAAATAATCTTCGATTTGCTGGTGTGGTACAGTATGGCACGGTATGGTATTGAATGGTATGGTATGGTATGGCATGCTATGGTATAGTATGGTATGGAATGGTTTTATGGTATGGCACGGAATGGTATGGTACGGTATGGAATGGTATGTATGCTATGGTATGGGACGTATGGTATAGTACGGTATGAAATGGTATGAAGTGGTATGTACGGTATGGAACTGTATGGAATGGTATTGTACAGTCTGTACAGTATGGTATGGTCTGGTATGGTCTGGTACACTATGGTATGGTATGTATGGTATGGTATGGAATGGAATGTATGGTATGGTCGGTATGGTATCGTATAGTACGGCATGGTATGGTACTATATGGTATGGTACGCTATGTATGGTATGGCACGGTATGGTACGATATGCATGGCATGGTACGGTATAGTATGGTGCAGTATGGTACGGTATTGTATGGTATGGTACGGTATGGTATGGAATAGTATGTATGGTATGGTATGGAATGGTATGGAATGGTACAGTATGGTATGGTATGTATGGCATGTTATGGTATAGTATGGTATGGAATGGTATATATGGTATGGTACGATGTGGTATAGTATGGTACGGTAGTGTATGGTATGGTATGGCACGGTACGGTATGGTTCGGTATGGTACGGTATGGTATGGTACGGTATGGTATGGTATGGAATCGCATGTATGGTATGGTACAGTATGGTATTGTATGGTATGGAGTGGTATGTATGGTATGGTACGGTATATAATGAAATGTATGGTATGGTACGGTATGGTACGGTATGGTAAGGCATGGGATGGCATGGTACGGAATGGTATGTATGGTATGGTACGGTATAGTATGGAGTGGAATGTATGGTATGCTTTGGTATGGTATGGTACCATATGGAATGGAATAGTATGTATGGTATGGTATGGAATGATATGTATGGTATGGTGTGGTATGATATGGTACAGTATGGTATGGAATGGAATGTATGGAATGGTACGGTATGGTATGATACAGTATGGTATGGTACGGTATGTTATGGATGGTAAGGTATGGTACGGTGTGGTATGGTATCGTATAGTATGGTATGGTATGTAATTATGTGTGTGTTTGGTAATATATGAAATGGTATGTATGGTACGGTACGGTACAGTATGCTATGATTGATATGGTAAGGGATGTTGCGGTATGGTATGGTATGTATGGTATGGTACGGTATGGAATAGTATGGTATGGTATGGAATGGTACGTACAGTATGGTACAGCATGGTATGGTACGGTTCGGTATGGAATAGTATGTATGGTAATGTATGGTATCATACGGTATGGTATGGTTTGAAATGGTATGTATTGTATGGTACAGTATGAAATGGTACGTATGGTATGGTATGTTACAGTATGCTATGATATGGTATGGTGTGGGATGGTATGGTATGGCATGTTAAGTATGGTATGGTATGGAATGGTATGTATGGCATGGTACGGTATGGTATGGTATGGAATGAGATGTATAGTTTAATACGGTATGGTATGATAAGGTATGGTATAGAATGGTATATATGGTATGGTACGGAATGGCATGTATGTTTTGATACGGTAAGTTATGGTATGGAGTGGTATGTACGGTATGGTATGGTCTGCTACAGTCTAGTACGCTATGGTATGGTATGGAATGGCATGTATGGTATGGTACGGTATGGTATGGAGTGGTATGTATGGAATAGTAGGGTATGATATGCTATGGTATGGTATGGAATGGTATGTATGGTATGGTACGGTATGGTATGGTACGGTATGGTATGGTATCATACAGTATGGTATGTAATGGTATGTCTGGTATGGTACGGTATGTTATGGTATGTTTAGTATGGTATGGTACGGTATGCTATGATATTATATGGTATGATATGGGATGGTACGGTATGGTATGGCATGGTAAGGTATAGTATGTATGGTATGGTACGGTATGGTACGGTATGGTATAGTATTGATTGGTATGTATTGTATGATACGGCATGGTATGGTACGGTATGGCACGGTATGGTATTGCATGTATAGTATGGTTCGGTACAGTATGGAATAGTATGTATGGTATGGTATCGTACGGTATGGTATGTTTAGGAATGGAATGTATTGTATGGTACGTTATGGTATGGAGTAGTATGTATGGTTTGGTACAGTAAGATATGGTATGGTATGGAATGATATGTATAGTATGGTACAGTATGGTATGGAATTGTATGTATGGTATGGTACGGTATGGTATGGTACGGTATGGCACAGTATGGTACGATATGATACGGTACGGTATGGTACGGAATGGTATGGTATGGTACAGTAAGGTATGGTACGGTATTGTATGGTATGGTATGGTACGGTATGGTATGGAATGGTATATATAGTATGGTACGATGTGGTATAGTATGGTACGGTATTGTATGGTATGGTGTATCACGGTACGGTATGATTCGGTATGGTACGGTATGGTATGGCATGGGATGGCATGTATGGTATGGTATGGAAAGGCTTGTATGGTATGGTACAGTATGGTATTGTATGGTATGAAGTGGTATGTATGGTATGATATGGTATGGAATGGAATGTATGGTATGGTACGGTATGGTAGGTATGGTAGGGCATGGTACGGTATGATATGGAATGGTATGTATGGTATGGTACGGTAGGGTATGGAGTGGTATGTATGGTATGCTATGGTATGGTATGGTACCATATGAAATGGAATAGTATGTATGGTATGGTGTGGAATGTATGGTACATAAAGTATGGTATGGAATGGAATGTATAGAATGGTACGGCATGGTATGATATGGTATGGTATGGTACGGTATGGTATGGTCCGGTGTGGTATGGTATCGTATAGTATGGTATGGTATGTAATGGTGTGTTTGTATGGTAATATATGAAATGGTATGTATGGTACGGTACGGTACAGTATGCTATGATATGGTATGGTATGTGATGTTACGGTATGGTATGGCACGGTATGGTGTGGTATGTATGGTAAGGTACGGTTGGGTGCATATGGTATGGTATAGTATGAAATGGTATAGAATGGAAGGAGTGTACGATGGGGGGCTAGTTGGTAATCCATGAACTAAGAACGAAAACCACGCAAAGGACGATACACAGGGAAGAAGTAGACAGGACGAGCGCGGACTTGCAACTGTTTATTGAAACACATCTTCCTTCCATCACCAACCCTACGCATGCGCAACAAGCAAACTCTATCTTATCGAGTTCAAGAACTTCAGCTCCTTCTTGTACAGATAGACCAAAGCCTCGCTTACACACTTCTCGGGCCCATATCTATCAATCTGCCAGGCTTCGATGACCTCACGCGTTTTCTGGTCTTTGGCCCTTCCGATTATCTTTGTACGCTCAAAGAGTGGCGTGCATTTATTGTCACAAGAAAGACAGTGTTAGGGGCAAATGCATGCCGCTGTGAGAGCCCAACGAATTTTTGTGTTCTTGTAGGCGCTTATTAATGCAGCGTCCCGTTTGTACCACGTAAACTGAGCCGCAACTAAGCGGGATTTCATACACTACTCCCATTCGACAGGACACAAACTTGATTTTGTGGTTTACACCACAGCCTGCTTTTGTTCTCGTTTCATTGTTAGTTAGCGCGCACAAACGGGACAGCTTACAAGGCGCCGAAAAGAAGATTTCCACACCGAATTTTCCTGCTACCCTCTTCAGGCCATGCGAGGTCTTATGTATATAGGGCAGTACTTCAAATTTCCGCCTCTCACGAATGCCAGATTCTCGAGCACTAGAAATTGGGATGACGGTTCTCAACAGAGACCCGGCAGCGGCCTGCAGAAGCGACGAGGGAAACCCAGCACAACTTAGGCGTGCGACCTGAGCGGAAAAGCTGAGTGAAACCTTGTGAAAACAGGACTTCAGTAATGAAGACCTCAAGCAGGATGACGCAATTCCTCTCTTAATAAGCTTAGAGTGACAGGAGTCATAGGGTAAAAGGGCCTTTTTTGTTCTAGGCATGTACATCCAACACAAGTGGTCCGGTTCACTGAAAAACAATCTCAAGTCCAAGAACTGTAAGCAAGAATTCTCAGGCAATGGTATGGAATGGTATGGTACGGTATGGTATGCTATGGTATAGTATGGTATGGAATGGTAGTATGGTATGGCACGGAACGGTATGGTATCGAAGGGTATGTATGCTATGGTATGGTACGTATGGTATGGTACGGTATGACATGGTATGGAGTGGTATGTATGGTATGGTACGGTATGGAATGGTATGGTACAGTCTGTACAGTATGGTATGGTCTGGTATGGTCTGGTACACTATTGTATGGTATGGTATGTATGGTATGGTATGGAATGGAATGTGTGGTATGGTCGGTATGGTATCGTATGGTACGGCATGGTATGATACTGAATGGTATGGTACGCTATGTATGGTATGGCACGGTATAGTATAGTACAGTATGGTACGGTATGGTATTGTAAGGTATGGAACGATATGGTATGGTAAGGTATGGAATGGAATGTATAGTATGGTACAGTATGGTATTGAATTGTATATATGGTATGGTATGGTATGCTATGGTATGGTATGGTACAGTATGGTACGGTGCGGTATGGTACAGTCTGGTATGCTATGGTATGGTATGTATGGTATGATACGGTATGGTATGGTACCGTATGGAATGGTATGTATGGTATGGTATGGCACGGTATGTTACGGAATGGTATGGTGGAGTATGTATGGTATTGTATGGTACGGATCTATATGGTGCGGAATTGTAAGGAATGGTATGGTATGGTATCGTACGGTATGGTATGTTATGGAATCGAATGTATGGTATAATACAGTATGATGTGCAATGGTATGGTATGGAATGGTATGTATGGTATGGTACAAAATGGTATGGTACGGTACAGTGTGGTATGGTATGGTATCATACAGTATGGTATAGTATGTAATGGTATGTGTGGTATGGTACGGTATGATATGGTGTGTATGGTGTGGTGTGGTACGGTATGCTATGATATTATATCGTATGGTATGGGTTGGTACGGTATGGTATGGCACGGTATGGTATAGTATGTATGGTATGGTACGGTATGGTATGGTATGAAACGGTATGTATTGTATTATACGGCATGGTTTGGTACGGTATGGAGGGTATGGTATTGTATGTATAGTATGATACGGTACGGTATGGAATAGTATGTATGGTATGGAATGGTATCGTACGGTATGGTTTGGAATGGAATGTATTGTATGGGACGGTATGGTATGGAATGGTATGTGTGGTAAGTTACAGTATGGTATGGTATAGAATGATATGTATAGTATGGTACAGTATGGCATGGAATTGTATGTATGGTATGGTATGGTACGGTATTGCACGCTATGGGACGGTACGATATGGTACGGTATGGTATGTTATGGTACGATAAGGTATGGTACGGTATGGTATGTTATTGTATGGTATGGTATGGTACGGTATGGTATGGAATAGTGTGTATGGTATGGAATGGTACAGTATGGTATGGTATGTATTGCATTTTATGGTATGGTACGGAATAATATATATGGTATGGTACGATGTGGTATAGTATGTTACGGTAGTGTATGGTATGGTATGGCGAGGTATGTATGGTATGGTACGGTATTGAATGGAATAAATGGTATGGTACGGTATGGTAAGGTATAGTACGGTATGGTAAGGCATGGTACAGCATGGTACGGAATGGTATGTATGGTCTGGTACGGTATGGTATGGAGTGGAATGTATGGTATGCTATGGTATGGTACCATATGGAATGGAATAGTATGTATGGTATGGTATGGTATGGAATGATGTGTATGGTATGGTGGGGCATGGTATGGTACAGTATGGTATTGAATGGAATGTATGGAATGGTACGGTGTGGTATGACACGGTATGGTATGGTACGGTATGGTATGGTATGGTACGGTGTGGTATGGTAGCGTATAGTAGGTGTGGTATGTAATGATATGTGTGTATGGTAATGTATGAAATGGTATGTATGGTACGGTACGGTAACGTATGCTATGATATGGTATGGTATGGGATGTTACGGTATGGTATGTATGGTATGGTACGGTATGGAATAGTTTGGTATGGTATGGAATGGTACGTACAGTATGGTACAGCATGGTATGGTACGGTTTGGTATGGAATAGTATGTATGGTAATATATGGTATCATATGGTATGGTATGGTTTGAAATGTTATGTATTGTATGGTACAGTATGAAATGGTATGTATGGTATGGTATGGTATGGTATAGTATGCTATGATATGGTATGGTGTGGCATGGAATGGTATGGCATGTTAAGTATGGTATGGTATGGAATGTTATGTATGGTATGGTACGGTATGGTATGGTATGGACTGAGATGTATAGTTTAATAGGTATGGTATGATAGGGTATGGTATAGAATGGTATATATGGTATGGTACGATATGGTACGGTATGTTATGGTACGGCATGGTATGGTACGGAATGGCATGTATGTTATGGTACGGTATGGTATGGTATGGAGTGGTATGTACAGTATGGTATGGTCTGGTACGGTCTAGTACGCTATGGCATGGTATGTATGGTACGGTATGGTATGGAATGAAATGTATGGTATGGTACGGTATGGTATGGTATGGAGTGGTATGTTTGGTATGGTACGGTATGGTATGGTACGGTATGGAATAAATGGTATGTATGGTATGGTTTGCAATGATATGCATGGTATGTTGTGGTATGATATGGTATGGAATGGTATGTATGGTATGGTATGGTATGGTATGGAATGGTACGGAACTATATGGTGCGGTATTGTAAGGAATGGTATGGTATGGTATCGTACGGTATGGTATGTTATGGAATGGTATATATGGTATAATACAGTACGAAGTGCTATGGTATGGTATGGAATGGTATGTATGGTATGGTACAAAATGGTATTGTACGGTACAGTATGGTATGGTAAGGTATCATACAGTATAGTATAGTATGTGATTGTATGTGTGGTATGGTACGGTATGCTATGATATTATATGGTATGGTATGGGTTGGTACGGTATGGTATGGCACGGTATGGTATAGTATGTATGGTATGGTACGGTATGGTACGGTATGGTATGGAATGGTATGTATTGTATGATACGGCATGGTATGGTATGGTATGGACGGTATGGTATTGTATGTATAGTATGGTACGGGACGGTATGGAATAGTATGTATGGTATGGTATGGTATCGTACGGTATGGTATGTTTTTGAATAGAATGTATTGTATGGTATGGAATGGTATGTATGGTATGGTACAGTATGGTATGGTATAAAATGATATGTATAGTATGGTACAGTATGGTATGGAATTGTATGTATGGTATGGTACGGTATGGTATGGTACGGTATTGCACGCTATGGTACGGTACGATATGATACGGTATGGTACGGTATGGTATGTTATGGTATGGTACGGTATTGTACGGTATTGTATGGTATGGTACGGTACGGTATGGTATAGTATGTATGGCATGGTATGGAATGGTATGAAATGGTACAGTATTGTATGGTATGTATGGCATGTTATGGTATGGTATGGTATGGAATGGTATATGGTATGGTACGATGTGGTATAGTATGGTACGGTATGGCATGGTACGGTATGGTATGGTATGGAATGGCATGCATAGTATGGTACAGTATGGTATTGTATGGTATGGAATGGTATTTATGGTATGGTAAGGTATGGTACGGTATGGTAAGGCATGGTACGGCATGGTACGGAATGGTATGTATGGTATGGTACGGTATGGCATGGTACGGTACAGTATGGTATGGTACGGTATGGCATGGTACGGTACAGTATGGTATGGTACGGTATGCTATGATATTATATGGTACGGTATGGGTTGGTACGGTATGGTGTGGCACGGTATGGTATAGTATGTATGGTATGGTACGGTATGGTACGGTATGGTATGGTATGGTATGTATTGTATGATACGGCATGGTATGGTACGGTATGGACGGTATGGTATTGTATGTATAGTATGGTACGGTACGGTATTTAATAGTATGTATGGTATGGTATGGTATGGTACGGTATGGTATGTTTTGGAATAGAATGTATTCTATGGTATGGTATGGTATGGAATGGTATGTATGATATGGTACAGTATGGTATGGTATAAAATGATATGTATAGTATGGTACAGTATGGTATGGAATTGTATGTATGGCATGGTACAGTATGGTATGATACGGTATGGTATGGAATGTTACTTATGGTATGGTAGGATATGGTATATTATGGTACGGTACGGTATGGTATGGTTTGGAATGGTATGGTATGGTATGGCATGGTTCAGTATGGTATGGTATGTATGGTACGGTATGATACGGTATGGTATGGTATGGAATGTTATATATGGTATGGTACGATATGGTATATTATAGTACGGTACGGAATGGTACGGTATGGTTTGGTATGGAATGGCATGTATGGTATGGTATGGTACAGTATGGTATGGTACAGTAAGGTATGGAATGGCATGTATGGTATGGTATGGAGTGGTATGTATGGTATGGTACGGTATGGAATGGTCCAGTATGGAATGGAATGGTATGGTATGGTATGGAATGATATGTATGGTATGGTGTGGTACGGTATAGTACGGTATGGTATGGAATGGTATGTATGGTATGGTATGGAATGGTACGGTATGGTATGGTACGGTATGGTATCTATGGTATGGTATGGTACGGTATGGTATGGCATGTATGGTATGGAATGGCATGTATGATATGGTACTGTATGTTATGGTATCGTATGGTACGATATGATATATAATCGTTATATGGGATGGTATGGAATGGTATGTATGGTATGGTACGGTATGTATGGTATGATATGGTAAGGTATGGTATGTACGGTATTGTACAGTGTGCTATGGTGTGGTATGGAATGGTAAGGTATAGTATGGTACGGTATGGTATGGAATGGTATGGTACGGTATGGTATGTAGGGTAAGTATGGTATGGTACAGTATGGTATGGTATGGTACGGTATGGTATGGTATGGTAGGGTATGATATGATATGTTATGGTATGGGATTCCGGACAGGCCGCCATTGAAATCTGAACCTGGAAAAGTTTAACGCTACAACTTTATCTAGTGCGGCTAGCCTAGCAGTCCTTTTCGTGGAACTAGCGGGAATTAAATGGGATGTGATAGGGCTTAGCGAAGTTAAGAGGACAGGTGAGGTGTATACAGTACTTAAGGACGGAGACATACTGTGCTATCGCGGATTAGAGGATAGACGAGAACTAGGTGTGGGACTCCTGATTAATAAGGATATAGCTGGCAACGTAGAGGAGTTCTATAGTATTACCGAGAGGGTAGCAGCTATAGTAATTAGGCTGAATAGGAGGTACAAGCTGAAAGTGGTGCAGGCCTACGCACCCAAATCCAGCCATGATGTCCGAACCGTTGAAAGTTTCTATGAGGACGTAGAATCGGCAATGAATAAAGCAAAATCGCACTACACTGTACTGAGGGGCGACTTCAATGCGAACGTGGGCAAGAAGCAGGCTGACGACCAGGCGGTAGGTGACTATGGGATAGGCTCTAGAAATAGCAGGGGAGAGTTATTAGTCGAATTTGCGGATAGAAATAATTTACGGTTCATGAATACCTTCTTCCGCAAACGAGAAAATAGGAAGTGGACCTGGAAGAGCCCCAATGGTGAAACTAAAAATGCAATCGACTACATACTATGCGCTAACCTCCTGGCATCATTCAGGATGTGGCCGTCCTCAGAAAGGTGCGTTGTAGCGACCACAGAATGGTCAGGTCTAGACTTTGCTTAGACTTGAAGAGGGAATGGAAGAAGCTAGTAAAGAAAACCATTAACGAGTTAGCCGTAAGAGGGAAAGAACAAGAGTTTAGGATAGCGCTGCAAAACACATATTCGGCTTTAACTGAGGAAGACGATCTTGATGTTCATACAATGCACGATAATCTGACATCAATAAATACGGAGTGCGCAGTAGAAGTAGGCGGTACGACAGTTCTACAGGATACCGGGAAGCTTTCTCAGGTGACGAAGGATTTGATTAAGAAGCGCCAAAGCATGAGGGCGTCTAACCGTACGGACAGAATAGAAATAGCAGAGCTTTCGAAATTAATAAACAAGCGCAAGGTAGCCGACATAAGGAAGTTTAATATGGAGAGAATCAACCATGCTCTAAAGAACGGAGGTAGCCTAAAAGCAGTGTAGAGAAAACTAGGCATAGGTAAAAACCAGATGTATGCATTAAGAGGCAAGCAGGGCAAGGTCATTTGCAATATGTATAAGATAGTTAACGTAGCTGAAGAGTTCTACAGAGATCTGCAGAGTACCAATGTAATCAGAGCGTTAATGAGGAAGACAGCAGTGCAGAGGAATGCGCCATCCCGCCAGTAACGAAAGATGAAGTAAAGAAAGCCTTAGAAGTAATGAAAACGGGAAAAGCAGCTGGGGAGGACCAGGTAACAGCATATCTGTTGAAAGATGGAGGGGACATCGTGCTAGAAAAACTAGCCACCCTGTATACGCAATGCCTTATGACCTCGACTGTACCAGAAGCTTGGAAGAATGCAAACATTATCTTAATTCATAAGAAGGGAGACGCCAAGGACTTGAAAAAAACAGGCCGATCAGCTTATTATCCGTTGCCTACAAAGTAGTTACTAAGGTAATCGCTAATAGAGTCAGGGCAACGTTAGACTTTAATCAACCAAATGATCAGGCAGGCTTTCGTAAAGGATATTCCACAATAGATCATATTCACACTATCAATCAGGTGATAGAGAAATGCGCAGAATATAACCAACCTCTATATATAGCTTTCATTGATAACGAGAAAGCATTCGACTCAGTGGAAACCTCAGCAGTCATACAGGCATTGCGTAATCAGGGGGTAGAAGAGCCTTATGTCCAAATACTGGAAGATATATATAGCAACTGCACAGCTACTATAGTCCTCCATAAAGTCAGCAATAAAATTCCAATAAGGAAGGGTGTCAGGCAAGGATGCACGATCTCGCCAATGCTGTTCACCGCATGATTAAAGGAGGTATTTCGAGGCCTGAATTGGGAACAGTTGGGAATAAGAATGAATGGAGAATACCTAAATAATCTTCGATTTGCTGGTGTGGTACAGTATGGCACGGTATGGTATTGAATGGTATGGTATGGTATGGCATGCTATGGTATAGTATGGTATGGAATGGTTTTATGGTATGGCACGGAATGGTATGGTACGGTATGGAATGGTATGTATGCTATGGTATGGGACGTATGGTATGGTACGGTATGAAATGGTATGAAGTGGTATGTACGGTATGGAACTGTATGGAATGGTATTGTACAGTCTGTACAGTATGGTATGGTCTGGTATGGTCTGGTACACTATGGTATGGTATGTATGGTATGGTATGGAATGGAATGTATGGTATGGTCGGTATGGTATCGTATAGTACGGCATGGTATGGTACTATATGGTATGGTACGCTATGTATGGTATGGCACGGTATGGTACGATATGCATGGCATGGTACGGTATAGTATGGTACAGTATGGTACGGTATTGTATGGTATGGTACGGTATGGTATGGAATAGTATGTATGGTATGGTATGGAATGGTACAGTATGGTATGGTATGTATGGCATGTTATGGTATAGTATGGTATGGAATGGTATATATGGTATGGTACGATGTGGTATAGTATGGTACGGTAGTGTATGGTATGGTATGGCACGGTACGGTATGGTTCGGTATGGTATGGTACGGTATGGTATGGTATGGAATCGCATGTATGGTATGGTACAGTATGGTATTGTATGGTATGGAGTGGTATGTATGGTATGGTACGGTATGGAATGAAATGTATGGTATGGTACGGTATGGTAAGGTATGGTACGGTATGGTAAGGCATGGGACGGCATGGTACGGAATGGTATGTATGGTATGGTACGGTATAGTATGGAGTGGAATGTATGGTATGCTATGGTATGGTATGGTACCATATGGAATGGAATAGTATGTATGGTATGGTATGGAATGATATGTATGGTATGGTGTGGTATGATATGGTACAGTATGGTATGGAATGGAATGTATGGAATGGTACGGTATGGTATGATACAGTATGGTATGGTACGGTATGTTATGGATGGTAAGGTATGGTACGGTGTGGTATGGTATCGTATAGTATGGTATGGTATGTAATTATGTGTGTGTTTGGTAATATATGAAATGGTATGTATGGTACGGTACGGTACAGTATGCTATGATTGGTATGGTAAGGGATGTTGCGGTATGGTATGGTATGTATGGTATGGTACGGTAGGGAATAGTATGGTATGGTATGGAATGGTACGTACAGTATGGTACAGCATGGTATGGTACGGTTCGGTATGGAATAGTATGTATGGTAATGTATGGTATCATACGGTATGGTATGGTTTGAAATGGTATGTATTGTATGGTACAGTATGAAATGGTACGTATGGTATGGTATGTTACAGTATGCTATGATATGGTATGGTGTGGGATGGTATGGTGTGGCATGTTAAGTATGGTATGGTATGGAATGGTATGTATGGCATGGTACGGTATGGTATGGTATGGAATGAGATGTATAGTTTAATACGGTATGGTATGATAAGGTATGGTATAGAATGGTATATATGGTATGGTACGATATAGTACGGTATGGTATGGTACGGTATGGTATGGTACGGAATGGCATGTATGTTTTGATACGGTAAGTTATGGTATGGAGTGGTATGTACGGTATGGTATGGTCTGCTACAGTCTAGTACGCTATGGTATGGTATGGAATGGCATGTATGGTATGGTACGGTATGGTATGGAGTGGTATGTATGGAATAGTAGGGTATGATATGCTATGGTATGGTATGGAATGGTATGTATGGTATGGTACGGTATGGTATGGTATCATACAGTATGGTATGTAATGGTATGTCTGGTATGGTACGGTATGTTATGGTATGTATAGTATGGTATGGTACGGTATGCTATGATATTATATGGTATGATATGGGATGGTACGGTATGGTATGGCATGGTAAGGTATAGTATGTATGGTATGGTACGGTATGGTACGGTATGGTATAGTATTGATTGGTATGTATTGTATGATACGGCATGGTATGGTACGGTATGGCACGGTATGGTATTGCATGTATAGTATGGTTCGGTACAGTATGGAATAGTATGTATGGTATGGTATCGTACGGTATGGTATGTTTAGGAATGGAATGTATTGTATGGTACGTTATGGTATGGAGTAGTATGTATGGTTTGGTACAGTAAGATATGGTATGGTATGGAATGATATGTATAGTATGGTACAGTATGGTATGGAATTGTATGTATGGTATGGTACGGTATGGTATGGTACGGTATGGCACAGTATGGTACGGTATGATACGGTACGGTATGGTACGGAATGGTATGGTATGGTACAGTAAGGTATGGTACGGTATTGTATGGTATGGTATGGTACGGTATGGTATGGAATGGTATATATAGTATGGTACGATGTGGTATAGTATGGTACGGTATTGTATGGTATGGTGTATCACGGTACGGTATGATTCGGTATGGTACGGTATGGTATGGCATGGGATGGCATGTATGGTATGGTATGGAAAGGGTTGTATGGTATGGTACAGTATGGTATTGTATGGTATGAAGTGGTATGTATGGTATGATATGGTATGGAATGGAATGTATGGTATGGTACGGTATGGTAGGTATGATAAGGCATGGTACGGTATGATATGGAATGGTATGTATGGTATGGTACGGTAGGGTATGGAGTGGTATGTATGGTATGCTATGGTATGGTATGGTACCATATGAAATGGAATAGTATGTATGGTATGGTATGGAATATGTATGGTATGGTGTAGAATGTATGGTACATAAAGTATGGTATGGAATGGAATGTATAGAATGGTACGGCATGGTATGATATGGTATGGTATGGTACGGTATGGTATGGTCTGGTGTGGTATGGTATCGTATAGTATGGTATGGTATGTAATGGTGTGTTTGTATGGTAATATATGAAATGGTATGTATGGTACGGTACGGTACAGTATGCTATGATATGGTATGGTATGTGATGTTACGGTATGGTATGGCACGGTATGGTGTGGTATGTATGGTAAGGTACGGTTGGGTGCATATGGTATGGTATGGTATGAAATGGTATAGAATGGTATGTATGGTATGGAATGGTATGGTACGGCATGTACGGTATGGTATAGTCTGGTACAGTTTGGTACGCTATGGTATGGTATGTATGGTATGGTACGGTATGGTATGGAATGGAATGGTATGTATGGTATGGTTTGGTGTGGTATGGTATGATACAGTATGGTATGGAATGGCATGTAAGGTATGGTACGGTATGGTATTGTACAGAATGTATGGTATGGTACGGTATGGTGTGGTACAGTATGGCACGGTATGGTATTGAATGGTATGGTACGGTATGGTATGCTATGGTATAGTATGGTATGGAATGGTAGTATGGTAGGGCACGGAATGGTATGGTATCGAATGGTATGTATGCTATGGTATGGTACGTATGGTATGGTACGGTATGACATGGTATGGAGTGGTATGTATGGTATGGTACGGTATGGAATGGTATGGTACAGTCTGTACAGTATGGTATGGTCTGGTGTGGTCTGGTACACTATTGTATGGTATGGTATGTATGGTATGGTATGGAATGGAATGTGTGGTATGGTCGGTATGGTATCGTATGGTACGGCATGGTATGATACTGAATGGTATGGTACGCTATGTATGGTATGGCACGGTATAGTATAGTACAGTATGGTACGGTATGGTATTGTAAGGTATGGAACGATATGGTATGGTAAGGTATGGAATGGAATGTATAGTATGGTACAGTATGGTATTGAATTGTATATATGGTATGGTATGGTATGCTATGGTATGGTATGGTACAGTATGGTACGGTGCGGTATGGTACAGTCTGGTATGCTATGGTATGGTATGTATGGTATGATACGGTATGGTATGGTACCGTATGGAATGGTATGTATGGTATGGTATGGCACGGTATGTTACGGAATGGTATGGTGGAGTATGTATGGTATTGTATGGTACGGATCTATATGGTGCGGAATTGTAAGGAATGGTATGGTATGGTATCGTACGGTATGGTATGTTATGGAATCGAATGTATGGTATAATACAGTATGATGTGCAATGGTATGGTATGGAATGGTATGTATGGTATGGTACAAAATGGTATGGTATGGTACAGTATGGTATGGTATGGTATCATACAGTATGGTATAGTATGTAATGGTATGTGTGGTGTGGTACGGTATGATATGGTGTGTATGGTGTGGTGTGGTACGGTATGCTATGATATTATATCGTATGGTATGGGTTGGTACGGTATGGTATGGCACGGTATGGTATAGTATGTATGGTATGGTACGGTATGGTACGGTATGGTATGGTATGAAACGGTATGTATTGTATTATACGGCATGGTATGGTACGGTATGGAGGGTATGGTATTGTATGTATAGTATGATACGGTACGGTATGGAATAGTATGTATGGTATGGTATGGTATCGTACGGTATGGTTTGGAATGGAATGTATTGTATGGTACGGTATGGTATGGAATGGTATGTGTGGTATGGTACAGTATGGTATGGTATAGAATGATATGTATAGTATGGTACAGTATGGCATGGAATTGTATGTATGGTATGGTATGGTACGGTATTGCACGCTATGGGACGGTACGATATGGTACGGTAAGGTATGTTATGGTACGATAAGGTATGGTACGGTATGGTACGGTATTGTATGGTATGATATGGTACGGTATGGTATGGAATAGTGTGTATGGTATGGAATGGTACAGTATGGTATGGTATGTATTGCATTTTATGGTATGGTATGGAATAATATATATGGTATGGTACGATGTGGTATAGTATGTTACGGTAGTGTATGGTATGGTATGGCGAGGTATGTATGGTATGGTA
This sequence comes from Amblyomma americanum, assembly GCF_052857255.1. NCBI lineage: Eukaryota > Metazoa > Arthropoda > Arachnida > Ixodida > Ixodidae > Amblyomma > Amblyomma americanum. The sequence goes on from NC_135497.1 coordinate 449,256,563, forward strand.
CGGTATTGAATGGAAAAAATGGTATGGTACGGTATGGTAAGGTATAGTACGGTATGGTAAGGCATGGTACAGCATGGTACGGAATGGTATGTATGGTCTGGTACGGTATGGTATGGAGTGGAATGTATGGTATGCTATGGTATGGTATGGTACCATATGGAATGGAATAGTATGTATGGTATGGTATGGTATGGAATGATGTGTATGGTATGGTGTGGTATGGTATGGTACAGTATGGTATTGAATGGAATGTATGGAATGGTACGGTGTGGTATGACACGGTATGGTATGGTACGGTATGGTATGGTATGGTACGGTGTGGTATGGTAGCGTATAGTATGGTGTGGTATGTAATGATATGTGTGTATGGTAATGTATGAAATGGTGTGTATGGTACGGTACGGTACAGCATGCTATGATATGGTATGGTATGGGATGTTACGGTATGGTATGTATGATATGGTACGGTATGGAATAGTTTGGTATGGTATGGAATGGTACGTACAGTATGGTACAGCATGGTATGGTACGGTTTGGTATGGAATAGTATGTATGGTAATATATGGTATCATATGGTATGGTATGGTTTGAAATGTTATGTATTGTATGGTACAGTATGAAATGGTATGTATGGTATGGTATGGTATGGTATAGTATGCTATGATATGGTATGATGTGGCATGGAATGGTATGGCATGTTAAGTATGGTATGGTATGGAATGTTATGTATGGTATGGTACGGTATGGTATGGTATGGACTGAGATGTTTAGTTTAATACGGTATGGTATGATAGGGTATGGTATAGAATGGTATATATGGTATGGTACGATATGGTACGGTATGGTATGGTACGGCATGGTATGGTACGGAATGGCATGTATGTTATGGTACGGTATGGTATGGTATGGAGTGGTATGTACAGTATGGTATGGTCTGGTACGGTCTAGTACGCTATGGCATGGTATGTATGGTACGGTATGGTATGGAATGGAATGTATGGTATGGTACGGTATGGTATGGTATGGAATGGTATGTTTGGTATGGTACGGTATGGTATGGTACGGTATGGAATAAATGGTATGTATGGTATGGTTTGCAATGATATGCATGGTATGTTGTGGTATGATATGGTATGGAATGGTATGTATGGTATGGTATGGTATGGAATGGTACGGAACTATATGGTGCGGTATTGTAAGGAATGGTATGGTATGGTATCGTACGGTATGGTATGTTATGGAATGGTATATATGGTATATTACAGTACGATGTGCTATGGTATGGTATGGAATGGTATGTATGGTATGGTACAAAATGGTATTGTACGGTACAGTATGGTATGGTAAGGTATCATACAGTATAGTATAGTATAGTATGTGATTGTATGTGTGGTATGGTACGGTATGCTATGATATTATATGGTATGGTATGGGTTGGTACGGTATGGTATGGCACGGTATGGTATAGTATGTATGGTATGGTACGGTATGGTACGGTATGGTATGGAATGGTATGTATTGTATGATACGGCATGGCATGGTATGGTATGGACGGTATGGTATTGTATGTATAGTATGGTACGGGACGATATGGAATAGTATGTATGGCATGGTATGGAATGGTATGAAATGGTACAGTATTGTATGGTATGTATGACATGTTATGGTATGGTATGGTATGGAATGGTATATGGTATGGTACGATGTGGTATAGTATGGTACGGTATGGCATGGTACGGTATGGTATGGTATGGAATGGCATGCATAGTATGGTACAGTATGGTATTGTATGGTATGGAATGGTATGTATGGTATGGTAAGGTATGGTACGGTATGGTAAGGCATGGTACGGCATGGTACGGAATGGTATGTATGGTATGGTACGGTATGGCATGGTACGGTACAGTATGGTATGGTACGGTATGGCATGGTACGGTACAGTATGGTATGGTACGGTATGCTATGATATTATATGGTACGGTATGGGTTGGTACGGTATGGTGTGGCACGGTATGGTATAGTATGTATGGTATGGTACGGTATGGTACGGTATGGTATGGTATGGTATGTATTGTATGATACGGCATGGTATGGTACGGTATGGACGGTATGGTATTGTATGTATAGTATGGTACGGTACGGTATTTAATAGTATGTATGGTATGGTATGGTATCGTACGGTATGGTATGTTTTGGAATAGAATGTATTCTATGGTATGGTATGGTATGGAATGGTATGTATGATATGGTACAGTATGGTATGGTATAAAATGATATGTATAGTATGGTACAGTATGGTATGGAATTGTATGTATGGTATGGTACGGTATGGTAGGGTACGGTATTGCACGCTATGGTACGGTACGATATGATACCGTATGGTACGGTATGGTATGTTATGGTATGGTACGGTAATGTATGGTACGGTATGGTACGGTATTGTATGGTATGGTATGGTACGGTACGGTATAGTATGTATGGCATGGTATGGAATGGTATGAAATGGTACAGTATTGTATGGTATATATGGTATGTTATGGTATGGTATGGTATGGAATAGTATATGGTATGGTACGATGTGGTATAGTATGGTACGGTATGGCATGGTACGGTATGGTATGGTATGGAATGGTAAGGTATGGTACGGTATGGTAAGGCATGGTACGGCATGGTACGGAATGGTATGTATGGTATGGTACGGTATGGCATGGTACGGTACAGTATGGTATGGTATCATACAGTATGGTATAGTATGTGATTGTATGTGTGGTATGGTACGGTATGATATGGTGTGTATGGTATGGTATGGTATGGTACGGTATGCTATGATAATATATGGTATAGGTTGGTACGGTATGGTATGGCACGGTATGGTATAGTATGTATGGTATGGTACGGTATGGTATGGTATGGAATGGTATGTATTGTATGATGCGGCATATTATGGTACGGTATGGACGGTATGGTATTGTATGTATGGTACGGTACGGTATGGAATAGTATGTATGGTATGGTATCGTACGGTATGGTATTGTTTGTAATGGAATGTATTGTATGGTACGGTATGGTATGGAATGGTATGTATGGTATAGAATGATATCTATAGTATGGTACAGTATGGTATGGTACGGTATAGAATGGTACGGTATTGCACGCTATGGTACGGTACGATATGATACGGTATGGTACGGTTGGGTATGTTATGGTATGGTACGGTAAGGTATGGTACGGTATGGTAGGGTATTGTATGGTATGGTATGGTACGGTATGGTATGGAAGAGTATGTATGGTATGGTATGGAATGGTACAGTATGGTATGGTATGTATGGCATGTTATGGCATAGTATGGTATGGAATGGTATATATGGTATGGCACGATGTGGTATAGTATGGTACGGTAGTGTATGGTATGGTATGGCACGGTACGGTATGGTACGGTACGGAATGGAATGTATGGTATGGTATGGTAAGGTATGGTACGGTAGGGTAAGGCATGGGACGGCATGGTACAGAATGGTATGTATGGTATGGTACGGTTTGGTATGGAATAGTATGTATGGTAATATATGGTATCATATGGTATGGTATGGTTTGAAATGTTATGTATTGTATGGTACAGTATGAAATGGTATGTATGGTACGGTATGGTATGGTATAGTATGCTATGATATGGTATGGTGTGGCATGGAATGATATGGCATGTTAAGTATGGTACGGTATGGAATGTTATGTATGGTATGGTACGGTATGGTATGGTATGGACTGAGATGTATAGTTTAATACGGTATGGTATGATAGGGTATGGTATAGAATGGTATATATGGTATGGTACGATATGGTACGGTATGGTATGGCACGGCATGGTATGGTACGGAATGGCATGTATGTTATGGTACGGTATGGTATGGTATGGAGTGGTATGTTTGGTATGGTACGGTATGGTATGGTACGGTATGGAATTAAATGGTATGTATGGTATGGTTTGCAATGATATGCATGGTATGTTGTGGTATGATATGGTATGGAATGGTATGTATGGTATGGTATGGTATGGTATGGAATGGTACGGAACTATATGGTGCGGTATTGTAAGGAATGGTATGGTATGGTATCGTACGGTATGGTATGTTATGGAATGGTATATATGGTATAATACAGTACGATGTGCTATGGTATGGTATGGAATGGTATGTATGGTATGGTACAAAATGGTATGGTACGGTACAGTATTGTCACGTAGTGGTGACGGCAGTCGAAGCAGCGATGAAGACGGACGAAAGGGGTCTTCTAAAAGAACTGTTTATTGGGCTGACTTGCACCCAAAATGGACTGAATCACTCGGCGGCGGCGAAGCGACAAGCGTGCTCGGCGGTCGTCGAACAGAATGCCCGCCGCTGTCGGCCGTGCTCAATTTAAAGCTGATAGCGAACATTCGAGATAAAGGGCGCAAAGTTACTAGAACATTCCGGAACAACGTAGAATCAGCTTTGCCTGGCTGCGATCACTCGAGATAAATCTAGTCGCGTCTTGCGTCGCAAACAAAGCGATAAGGTGGTGTCGCGGCAGATTTGAAAAACGAACAAACACTGCAAATATTGGCGGCATTACTCCCCTCTCAAAGAAGCATCGACCCGATGCATTAAAACAAATAATGCGACTAGTAAGGGAAAAAAACGGATCTTGCGAAAATAGAGCATGGAAATGCAGCGGCCTTTAGCGCGCATAATACGGCTTCAGACGGACTACATGGACAACTTCTGGTCGTACGCGGCGTCGCTGGGATGCAGTCATTGCGTCAGGGATGACTTCATAATCCAGTTCACCCAGCCGACGAAGAACCTTGTACGGGCCGAAATAGCGGCGCAAAAGCTTTTCACTCAATCCACGGCGGCGAATGGGCGTCCACACCCAGACTTGGTCTCCTGGCTTGTATTCCGCGTTGCGTCTTCGTAGGTTGTAGCGTCTGGCGTCGGACCGCTGCTGATCTTTGATCCGTAATCGGGCAAGCCTTCGAGCTTCTTCTGCGCGTTGAAGGTAGGCGGCAACGTCGACGTTCTCTTCTTCTGTAACGTTGGGCAGCATGGCGTCTAGCGTGGTCGTGGCATCCCTGCCATGGACGAGCCTAAAAGGCGTCATCTGGGTGGTCTCCTGCACTGCGGTGTTGTAGGCGAAAACGACGTAAGGCAGGATGACATCCCAGGTTTTATGTTCGGCATCGACGTACATAGCGAGCATATCGGCGATGGTTTTGTTCAGGCGCTCGGTCAGTCCGTTGGTCTGCGGATGGTATGCAGTTGTCCTCCGGTGGCTGGTTTGGCTGTAGCGCAGGATGGCTTGCGTGAGTTCCGCCGTAAATGCTGTTCCTCTGTCCGTGATGAGCACATCGGGGGCGCCGTGTCGAAGAAGAATGCACTCCACGAAAAATTTGGCCACTTCTGCTGCTGTTCCGTTCGGTAGGGCTTTCGCCTCGGCGTAGCGGGTCAGGTAGTCGGTCGCTATGATGATCTACTTATTTCCAGATGTTGACGTTGGAAAAGGGCCAAGCAAGTCCATGCCAATCTGCTGAAAGGGTCTTGAGGGAGGTTCAATGGGGTTCAGAAATCCTGCTGGTCGTGTGGGAGGAGTCTTTCGTCGCTGACAATCTCGGCATGTTTTCACATAGTGTGCGACATCGGCAGACAGTCGGGGCCAGTAATACTTGTCTTGAATGCGGCGGAGGGTGCGAGTAAACCCGAGATGTCCAGCTGTCGGCTCGTCGTGTGAAGCCTGTAGAACTTCTTCGCGGAGACAAGTAGGTACAACAAGGAGGTAGGCTGTTTTGTTCGCTGTAAAGTTCTTCTTCACAAGGACCTCATTCTGCACACAGAAAGAAGACAGTCCTCGCTTGAATGAAGCGGGGGGTGAAGAAACCTTGCCTTCCAGGTACTCTATGAGGCCTTTTAGGTTGGGGTCCGAGCGTTGCTGCTGAGCAAAAGAGCTTGCGCTGATGGGTCCCAGGAAGGCGTCCTCATCGTCGTCCAGCGGCGGTGCATCTACAGGGGCTCGTGAGAGGCAATCGGCGTCAGTGTGCTTGCGTCCGGACTTGTAAACGACGGTGACGTCAAACTCCTGGAGACGCAGACTCCATCGAGCGAGTCGGCCAGAGGGATCCTTCAAATTGGCAAGCCAGCAGAGCGCGTGGTGGTCGCTGACCACCTTGAACGGCCGTCCGTAGAGGTAGGGGCGGAATTTCGACGTAGCCCAGATGATGGCAAGGCACTCCTTCTCAGTGGTCGAATAGTTAGCCTCGGCCTTGGAAAGGGAACGGCTAGCGTATGCGATGACCTTCTCCAGCCCGTCACTTTTTTGAACGAGAACGGCGCCTAGTCCCACGCTGCTTGCGTCGGTATGAACTTCAGTATCGGCGTTTTCATCAAAATGCGCAAGGATCGGTGGGGACTGTAAACAACGCTGAAGTTCCTTGAAGGCTTCTGCTTGCGGCGCTTCCCATTTAAACGGCACGTCTGCCTTCGTCAGTTGGCTCAGGGGCTCGGCGATGCGCGAAAAGTTTTTCACAAATCGTCGGTAATATGCGCATAGTCCGAGAAATCTGCGCACTGCTTTCTTATCGGCCGGCGGTTGAAACTGTTTAATAGCAGCTGTTTTCTGCGGGTCTGGGCGTACTCCTTCCTTGCTAACGATGTGGCCTAGAAACAGCAGCTCTTCGTAGGCAAAGTGGCATTTCTCTGCTTTCAAGGTTAGGCCAGATGACTTGATTGCGTCTAGTACTGTTCGAAGTCTTTTGAGGTGCTCTTCAAAGTTCGAGGCGAAGACAACGACGTCATCTAAATATACCAGACAAATCTGCCACTTCAGGCCTGCCAGCACGGTATCCATTACTCGCTGAAACGTCGCTGGTGCGGAACAGAGACCAAATGGCATCACCTTGAACTCAAACAGCCCATCCGGAGTTATGAATGCTGTCTTCTCGCGATCTCTTTCGTCGACCTCAATTTGCCAGTAGCCGCTCTTGAGGTCCATCGATGAGAAATATTTGGCGTTGCAGAGGCGGTCCAGTGTGTCGTCGATGCGGGGGAGGGGGTAGACGTCCTTCTTTGTTATGTTGTTCAAGCGGCGGTAATCCACGCAGAATCGAAGTGCGCCGTCTTTCTTTCTCACTAGAACAACCGGTGCCGCCCATGGGCTGTTTGAAGGCTGGATAACGTCGTCGCGAAGCATTTCTTCGACTTGGTCCCGGATGGCTTGTCGTTCTCGCGGAGACACACGGTAGGGGCTTTGACGGAGAGGTCGGACGTGGTGATCCGTTATAATGCGATGCTTGGCAATTGGCGTCTGTCGCACCTTCGGCGATGTCGAAAAGCACTCACTGTAGTTTTGAAGCAGATTGCGGATCTGGTCTTGTCTGTTCCGGTGCAGGGCTGGGTTGATGTCGAAAGTGGGCGAATTCTCTTGGTCAAGCGGATCTTCTGCGGAGGGGTCGGAGAGGGCGAAGGAATCTCGTACGTCAGATATTTCGTCGTAGAAAGCAATCGTCGTTCCTCTGTTAATATGCCGGTATTCTTCGCTGAAGTTAGTCAGCAGTACTTCGGCCTGGCCATTGCGGAAATGTGCGATGCCTCTTGCGATGCTGATTCCTCGGTCTAGTAGCAACTGCATGTTCCCCTCGATGATGGCTTCAGTGTTTATGGCTTTCGTGGCGCCTACGGTCACGATAACGCTTGAACGAGGTGGGACGCTCACTTCTTCCTCCAGGACACTTAGGGCAACGTGATTTTCCCGAGTTTTCATCGAAGCGATGGCTTCGTCCGTCGAAAGCGTGATCAGCTTGGATCGCAGGTCGATGATCGCCTGATGCTCATTAAGGAAATCCATACCCAAGATCACTTCGCGGGAGCATAGCGGTAGCACAACAAAGGTCGCAGGATAGGTATGTCCTTTGACAGTCACTCGCGCTGTGCATCGTCCTGATGGCGTAATGAGGTGGCCCCCAGCGGTGCGAATTTGTGGGCCGTCCCAAGCCGTTGTGACTTTTCTGAGCTGCGCAGCGAATGTTCCATTCATTACCGAGTAATCGGCTCCTGTGTCGACTAGAGCGGTAACTTTCCGGCCGTCGATAGTCACTTCTAGGTCGGAGGTCCTGGCTCTTGCATTGCATGTCGCTCTCGGCGTCGGGTCACGGCTTCGTCGCGTATGCGAGTCACGGGTTGGGCGTGTGGTCGAAGCTCCTCTGGGTGGCGGCGTCGATTTCAAGGTAGCTTGCGTCGTGGTCGAGGTTCTCATTGTGTGCGGCGTCGGTGCAGCGAGTGTCGGTTCTTCATGCGGCGTCGCGGGTGCAGCGTCTTCATGGGGCGTGGTCGGTGGAGGATCTTCGGCGTTTAGCTCGTGAGCAACCTCACCTCCAGAGGTTGCTGCCTTTAGTTTCCCCTACGGGGGCTGGGCGACGTTCCTCGTACCGCGGCTGCGTAGCTGCGGCGTGGCGACGCAAAGCGCGAGGTTGACGGCGATGGTGAGCGCGAAAAGCGGTTCGGCGTGTACTCTTCTCGACGCAGGTACTCGTCGATTTCGTGCGGACGTTGTCCGAAGCGTGGTCGTGGGGCGTTAACGGCAAATCCTCGAAGACCGATACGTTGGTACGGGCAGTGACGAAGAATATGGCCGGCCTCACCGCAATGGAAGCACAACGGCCGGTTGTCGGAAGTCCTCCAGGCGTCACATTTCCTGGGGCTTGAGCGTCGGTCATAGGTTGGGCGGGCGGGGGCTGGGAGGCGGCGTTGTGGAACGATTGGCTCATCTCGGGGAGGACGTGGGGGTTGTCGCTGGGGCTGAGCAGTACTTACTGCAGCGGCGTAGGTCATGGCCTGGGGTTCTGTGGCCGTCGGGGTGCCAAGTGCCTGTTGCACTTCTTCCCGTACCACATCCATCAGAGTCGCTGCTTGTGGCTGTGGGGAAGATGGCCAGTAATCGGCGTAGCTCCTCTCGGACGATTTCGCGGATAACTTCCCGCAAGCTGTCGCTGGTGGTGGCCGGCGTGTCCGAACGGATTGCACAGGCAGAGGAAGGGCGATTGTACTGCCGAGCTCGAACGTCGAGGGTCTTCTCAATCGTGCAGGCTTCTTGCATAAACTCCTCGACTGTTTTTGGCGGCTGGCGGACGAGGCTTGCAAAGAGTTGTTCTTTTACGCCGCGCATTAAAAACTGAACTTTCTTTTTCCTCGGTCATCCCGGGATCGGCGCGGGCGAAATAGGCGCTTCATCTCCTCGACGTAACTGCGGACGGGCTCATTCGGAAGCTGGATCCTGGACTCGAGGAGTCGTTCGGCTCTTTCTTTCCTCACGACACTGCGTGAATACCTTCAATAGTTCTCTCTTGAATAGCTCCCATGTCGTAAGGGACGACTCGTAGTTTTCGTACCACGTGCGTGCAGAGCCATCCAATGAGAAGAACACGTGTCCAATTTTTGCCGCATCATCCCACTTGTGAATGACGCCACGCGCTCAAATTGATCCAACCATTCTTCAGGGTCTTCGCCTAGGGATCCATTGAAAGTTGGCGGCACCGCGGCTGCTGCAGTATGATCGGTGTCGACATCTTTGCAAGGTTGCAGTGCTGGTAGCAGCGTCTTTTCGCTGTCTGGTGCGGTCCGGCAGTTTCCCGAACTCAGGCTCCTCTCCCTGGAGACGTCGGCTGGCTCGCTGAGCTGCTGGCTCGTCCTCGGGTGCGAAGCGCTCAGGGGCTGGCTTCACGACTTGAAGGGGGCGTCCGGAACATGGAAGGCTACCCCGCACCTCCACAGATGTCACGTAGTGGTGACGGCAGTCGAAGCAGCGATGAAGACGGACGAAAGGGGTCTTCTAAAAAAACTGTTTATTGGCTCACTTGCACCCAAAATGGACTGAATCACTCGGCGGCGGCGAAGCGACAAGCGTGCTCGGCGGTCGTCGAACAGAATGCCCGCCCGCTGTCGGCCGTGCTCAATTTAAAGCTGATAGCGACATTCGAGATAAAGGGCGCAAAGTTACTAGAACATTCCGGAACAACGTAGAATCAGCTTTGCCTGGCTGCGATCAATCGAGATAAATCTAGTCGCGTCTTGCGTCGCAAACAAAGCGATCAGGTGGTGGTCGCGGGCAGATTTGAAAAACGAACAAACACTGCAAATATTGGCGGCAGTATGGTATGGTAAGGTATCATACAGTATAGTATAGTATGTGATTGTATGTGTGGTATGGTACGGTATGCTATGATATTATATGGTATTGGTATGGGTTGGTACGGTATGGTATGGCACGGTATGGTATAGTATGTATGGTATGGTACGGTATGGTACGGTATGGTATGGAATGGTATGTATTGTATGATACGGCATGGTATGGTATGGTATGGACGGTATGGTATTGTATGTATAGTATGGTACGGGACGGTATGGAATAGTATGTATGGTATGGTATGGTATCGTACGGTATGGTATGTTTTTGAATAGAATGTATTGTATGGTATGGAATGGTATGTATGGTATGGTACAGTATGGTATGGTATAAAATGATATGTATAGTATGGTACAGTATGGTTATGGAATTGTATGTATGGTATGGTACGGTATGGTATGGTACGGTATTGCACGCTATGGTACGGTACGATATGATACGGTATGGTACGGTATGGTATGTTATGGTATGGCACTGTAAGGTATGGTACGGTATGGTACGGTATGGTATGGTATGGTACGGTATGGTATAGTATGTATGGCATGGTATGGAATGGTATGAAATGGTACAGTATTGTATGGTATGTATGGCATGTTATGGTATGGTATGGTATGGAATGGTATATGGTATGGTACGATGTGGTATAGTATGGTACGGTACGGCATGGTACGGTATGGTATGGTATGGAATGGCATGCATGGTATGGTAAAGTATGGTATTATGGTATGGAATGGTATGTATGGTATGGTAAGGTATGGTACGGTATGGTAAGGCATGGTACGGCATGGTACGGAATGGTATGTATGGTATGGTACGGTATGGCATGGTACGGTACAGTATGGTATGGTATGGTATCATACAGTATGGTATAGTATATGATTGTATGTGTGGTATGGTACGGTATGATATGGTGTGTATGGTATGGTATGGTACGGTATGCTATGATATTATATGGTATGGTATGGGTTGGTACGGTATGGTATGGCACGGTATGGTATAATATGTATGGTATGGTACGGTATGGTATGGTATGGTATGGAATGGTATGTATTGTATTATACGGAATGGTATGGTACGGTATGGACGGTGTAGTATTGTATGTATAGTATGATACGGTACGGTATGGAATAGTATGTATGGTATGGTATGGTATCGTACGGTATGGTATGGTTTGGAATGGAATGTATTGTATGGTACGGTTTGGTATGGAATGGTATGTATGGTATGGTATACTAAGGTATGGTATGGTATGGAATGATATGCATATGGTACAGTATGGTATGGAATTGTATGTATGGTATGGTACGGTATGGCACGGTATGGTACGGTACGATATGGTACGGTATGGTACGGTAAGGTACGGTAAGGTATGGTACGGTATTGTATGGTATGGTATAGTACGGTATGGTATGGAATAGTATGTATGTTATGGTATGGTACGGTATTGTATGGTATGGTATAGTACGGTATGGTATGGAATAGTATGCATGTTATGGTATGGTATGGAATGATACGGTATGGTATGGTATGTATGGTATGTTATGGAATGGTATGGAATGGTATATATGGTATGGTACGTTGTGGTATAGTATGGTACGGTATTGTATGGTATGGTATGGCATGGTACGGTATGATTCGATATGGTACGGTATGGTAATGTACTGTATGGTATGGTATGGAATGGCATGTATGGTATGGTACAGTATGGTATTGTATGGTATGAAGTGGTATGTATGGTATGGTACGGTATGGTATGGAATGGTATGTATGGTTTGGAACGGTATGCTATGGTATGGAATGGTATGTATGGTATGGTATGGCACGGTATGGTATGGAATGGTATGGTAGAGTAAGTATGGTATATTATGGTATGGTAAAATACGGTACAGTATTGTAAGGAATGGTATGGTATGGTATCGTACAGTATGGTATGTTATGGAATGGTATGTATGGTATGGTAGGGTATGATATGCTATGGTATGGTATGGAATGGTATGTATGGTATGGTACGGAATGGTATGGTATCATACAGTATGTTATGGTATGTAATGGTGTGTGTGGTATGGTACGGTATGATATCGTATGTATAGTATGGTATGGTACGGTATGCTATAATATATGGTATGGTATGGGATGGTACGGTATGCTATGGTATAGTATGTATGGTATGGTACGGTATGGTACGGTATGGTATGGTATTCATTGGTATGTATTGTATGATACGGCATGGAATGGTACGGTACGGCACGGTATGGTATTGAATGTATAGTATGGTACGGTACGGTATGGAATAGTATGTATGGTATGGTATCCTACGGTATGGTATGGTATGGAATGGTATGTATGGTATGGTAAAGTAAGGTATGGTATGGTATGGAATGATATGTATAGTATGGTACAGTATGGTATGGAATTGTATGTATGGTATAGTAAGGTATGGCACGGTATGGTACGGTACTATATGGTACGGTATGGTACGGAATGGTATAGTATGGTACGGTATGGTACGGTATTGTATGGTATGGTATGGTACGGTATGGTATGGAATAGTATGTAAGGTATGGTATGGTAAGGAATGATAGGGTATGGTATGGTATGTATGGTATGTTATGGTACGGTATGGTATGGAATGGTATATATGGTATGGTACGATGTGGTATAGTATGGTACGGTATTGTATGGTATGGTATGGCACGGTACGGTATGATTCGGTATGGTACGGTATGGTAATGTACGGTATGGTATGGTATAGAATGGCATGTATGGTATGGTACAGTATGGTATTGTATGGTATGGAGTGGTATGTATGGTATGGTACGGTATGGAATGGAATGGAATGTATGGTATGGTATGGTAAGGTATGGTAGAGTATGGTAAGGCATGGTACGGTATGGTATGGAATGATATGTATGGTATGGTACGGTATGGTATGGAGTGGTATGTATGGTATGCTATGGTATGGTATGGTACCATACGGAATGGAATAGTATGTAGGTATGGTATGGAATATATATGGTATGGTACAGTATGGTATGGAATGGAATGTATGGAATGGTACGGTATGGTATGATACGGTATGGTATGGTACAGTATGGTATGGTACGGTGTGGTATGGTATCGTATATTATGGTATGGTATGTAATGGTGTGTGTGTATGGTAATATATGAAATGGTATGTATGGTAAGGTACAGTATGCTAAGGTATGGTATGGTATGGGATGTTACGGTATGGTATGGCACGGTATGGTATGGTATGTATGGTATGTTACGGTATGGTGCATATATTATGGTATGGTATGAAATGGTATAGAATGGTATGTATGGTATGGAATGGTATGGTACGGCATGGACGGTATGGTATGGTCTGGTACGGTCTGGTACGCTATGGTATGGTATGGTACGGTATGGTGTGGTATGTATGGTGTAGAATAGAATGGTATGTATGGTATGGTTTGGTGTGGTATGGTGTAATACAGTATGGTATGGAATGGCATGTCAGGCATGGTACAGTATGGTATTTGTGCAGAGTGTATGGTATGGTACGGTATGGTGTGGTACAGAATGGCATGGTATGGTATTGAATGGTATGGTACGGTATGGTATGCTATGGTATAGTATGGTATGGAATGATTTTATGGTATGGCACAGAATGGTATGGTACGGTATGGAATGGTATGTATGCTATGGTATAGTACGTATGGTATGGAACGGTATGAAATGGTATGAAGTGGTATATATGGTATGGTAAAGTATGGAATGGTATGGTACAGTCTGTACAGTATGGTATGGTCTGGTATGGTCTGGTACACTATGGTATGGTATGGTATGTATGGTATGTATGGTATGGTGTGGTATGTGTGGTATGGTATGGAATGGAATGTATGATATGGTCGGTATGGTATCGTATGGTACGGCATGGTATGGTACTGTATAGTATGGTACGCTATGTATGGTATGGTACGATATGTATGGTATGGTACGGTATAGTATGGTGCAGTATGGTACGGTATGGTATGGTAAGGTATGGAACGATATGGTATGGTAAGGTATGGAATGGTATGTATAGTATTGTATGCTATGGAATTGAATTGTATATATGGTATGGTATGGAATGCTATGGTATGGTATGGTACAGTATGGTACGGAGCGGTATGGTACAGTATGATTTGCTATGGTATGTTATGGTATGTATGGTATGGTACGGTATGTTATGGTACGGTATGGAATGGTATGTATGGTATGGTATGGCACGGTATGGTATGGAATGGTATGGTAGAGTATGTATGGTATGGTATGGTCCGGAACTATATGGGGCGGTATTGTAAGGAATGGTATGGTATGGTATCGTACGGTATGGTATGTTATGGAATGGTATGTATGGTATAATACAGTATGATGTGCTATGGTATGGTATGGAATGGTATGTATTCTATGGTGCAAAATGGTATGGTACGGTACAGTATGGTATGGTATGGTATCATACAGTATGGTATAGTATGTGATTGTATGTGTGGTATGGTACGGTATGATATTTGTGTGTATGGTATGGTATGGTACGGTATGCTATGATAATATATGGTATGGTATGGGTTGGTACGGTATGGTATGGCACGGTATGGTATAGTATGTAAGGTATGGTACGGTATGGAACGGTATGGTATGGTAGGGAATGGTATGTATTGTATGATACGGCATGGTATGGTACGGTATGGACGGTATGGTATTGTATGTATAGTATGGTACGGTACGGTATGGAATAGTATGTATGGTATGGCATGGTATCGTACGGTATGGTATGGTTTGGAATGGAATGTATTGTATGGTACGGTATGGTATGGAATGGTATGTATGGTATGGTACAGTATGGTATGGTATAGAATGATATGTATAGTATGGTACAGTATGGTATGGAATTGTATGTATGGTATGGTACGGTATGGTATGGTACGGTATTGAACGCTATGTCACGGTACGATATGATACGGTATGGTAAGGTATGGTATGTTATGGTATGGTACGGTAAGGTATGGTACGGTATGGTACGGTATGGTACGGTATGGTACGGTATGGTACGGTATTGTATGGTATGGTATGGTACGGTATGGTATGGAATAGTATGTATGGCATGGTATGGATTGGTATGAAATGGTACAGTATTGTATTGTATGTATGGCATGTTATGGTATGGTATGGTATGGAATGGTGTATATGGTATGGTACCATGTGGTATAGTATGGTACGGTATGGCATGGTACTGTATGGTATGGTATGGAATGGCATGCATGGTATGGTACAGTATGGTATTGTATGGTATGGAGTGGTATGTATGTTATGGTACGGTATGGAATGGAATGTATGGGATGGTACGGTATGGTAAGGTATGGTACAGTATGGTAAGGCATGGGACGGCATGGTACGGAATGGTATGTATGGTATGGTACGGTATGGTATGGAGTGGAATGTATGGTATGGTATGGTAATGAGTGATATGTATGGTATGGTGTGGTATGGTATGGTACAGTATGGTATGGAATAGAATGTATGGAATGGTACGGTATGGTATGACACGGTATGGTATGGTACGGTATGAAATGGTATGATACGGTGTGGTATGGTAGCGTATAGTATGGTATGGTATGTAATGATGTGTGTGTATGGTAATATATGAAATGGTATGTATGGTACGGTACGGTACAGTATGCTGTGATATGGTACGGCATGGGATGTTACGGTATGGTATGGTATGTATGGTATCGTACGGTATGGAATAGTATGGTATGGTAAGGAATGGTACGTACAGTATGGTACAGCATGGTATGGTACGGTTTGGTATGGAATAGCTTGTATGGTAATGTATGGTATCATACGGTATGGTATGGTTTGAAATGGTATGTAATGTATGGTACAGTATGAAATGATATGTATGGTATGGTATGGTACAGTATGCTATGATATGGTATGTTGTGGCATTGTATGGTATGGCATGTTAAGTATGGTATGGTATGGAATGGTATGTATGGTATGGTACGGTATGGTATGGTATGGAATGAGATGTATAGTTTAATACGGTATGGTATGATAAGGTATGGTATAGAATGGTATATATGGTATGGTACGATATGGTACGGTATGGTATGGTACGGTATGGTATGATACGGAATGGCATGTATGTTTTGGTACGGTATGGTATGGTATGGAGTGGTATGTACGGTATGGTATGGTCTGGTACGGTCTAGTACACTATGGTATGGTATGTATGGTGCGGTATGGTATGGAATAGCACGTATGGTATGGTACAGTATGGTATGGAGTGGTATGTATAGAATGGTAGGGTATGATATGCTATTGTATGGTATGGAATGGTATGTATGGTATGGTACGGTATGGTATGGTATCATACAGTATGGTATGGTATGTAATGGTATGTGTGGTATGGCACGCTATGATATGGTATGTATAGTATGGTATGGTACGGTATGCTATGATATTATTTGGTATGGTATGGGATGGTACGGTATTGTATGGCATGGTATGGTATAGTATGTATGGTATGGTACGGTATGGTACGGTATGGTATGGTATTGATTGGTATGTATTGTATGATACGGCATGGTATGGTATTGCATGTATAGTATGGTTCGGTACGGTATGGAATAGTATGTATGGTATGGTATCGTACGATATGGTATGGTTAGGAATGGAATGTATTGTATGGTACGGTATGGTATGGAATGGTATGTATGGTATGGTACAGTAAGGTATGGTATGGTATGGAATGATATGTATAGTATGGTACAGTATGGTATGGAATTGTATGTATGGTATGGTATGGTACGGTATGGTATGGTACGGTATGGCACAGTATGGTACGGTATGATATGGTACGGTATAGTACGGAATGGTATGGTATGGTACGGTAAGATATGGTACGGTAGTGTATGGTATGGTATGGTGCGGTATGGTATGGAATAGTATGTATGGTATGGTATGGTAAGGAATGATACGGTATGGTATGGTATGTATGGTATGTTATGGTACGGTATGGTATGGAAGGGTATATATGGTATGGTAGGATGGGGTATGGTATGGCACGGTACGGTATGATTCGGTATGGTACGGTATGGTAATGTACGGTATGGTATGGTATGGAATGGCATGTATGGTATGGTATAGAATGGCATGTATGGTATGGTACAGTATGGTATTGTATGGTATGGAGTGGTATGTATGGTATGGTATGGTATGGAATGAAATGGATTGTATGGTATGGTACGGTATGGTAAGGTATGGTAAGGCATGGTACGGTATGGCATGGAGTGGTATGTATGGTATGCTATGGTATGGTATGGTATAATATGGAATAGAATAGTATGTATGGTATGGTATGGAATATGTATGGTATGTAGTGATATGTTATGTTACAGTATGGTATGGAATGGAATGTATGGAATGGTACGGTATGGTATGGTACGGTATGGTATGGTACGGCGTGGTATGGTATTGTAGAGTATGGTATGGTATGTAATGGTGTGTATGTATGGTATGGTACAAAATGGTATGGTACGGTACAGTATGGTATGGTATGGTATCATACAGTATGGTATAGCATGTAATGGTATGTGCGGTATGGTACGGTATGATATGGTGTGTATGGTATGGTATGGTACGGTATGCTATGATATTATATGGTATGGTATGGGTTGGTACGGTATGGTATGGCACGGTATGGTATAATATGTATGGTACGGTACGGTATGGTACGGTATGGTATGGTATGGAATGGTATGTAGTGTATGATACGGCATGGTATGGTACGGTATGGACGGTATGGTATTGTATGTATAGTATGGTACGGTACGGTATGGAATAGTATGTGTGGTATGGTATGGTATTGTACGGTATGGTATGGTTTGGAATGGAATGTATTGTATGGTACGGTATCGTATGGAATGGTATGTATGGTATGGTACAGTATGGTATGGTATAGAATGATATGTATAGTATGGTACAGTATGATATGGTATTGTATGTATGGTATGGTACGGTATTGCACGCTATGGTACGGTACGATATGGTACGGTATGGTATGTAATGGTATGGTACGGTAAGGAATGGTACGGTATGGTACGGTATTGTATGGTATGGTACAGTATGGTATGGAATAGCATGTATGGCATGGTAGGGAATGGTATGAAATGGTGTAGTATTGTATGGTATGTATGGCATGTTATGGTATGGTATGGAATGGTATATATGGTATGGTACGATGTGGTATAGTATGGTACGGTATGGTATGGTACGGTACGGTATGGTATGGAATGGCATGCATGGTATGGTACAGTATGGTATTGTATGGTATGGAGTGGTATGTATGGTAGGTAAGGTATGGTACGGTATGGTAAGGCATGGTACGGCATGGTACGGAATGGCATGTATGGTACGGTACCATATGGAATGGAATAGTATGTATGGTATTGTATGGTATGGAATGATATGTATGGTATGGTGTGGTATGGTATGGTACAGTATGGTATGGAATGGAATGTATGGAATGGTACGGTAATGTATGACACGGTATGGTATGGTACGGTATGGTATGGATGGTATGGTATGGTACGGTTTGGTATGGTAGCGTATAGTATGGTATGGTATGTAATGATGTGTGTGTATGGTAATATATGAAATGGTATGTATGGTACGCTACGGTACAGTATGCTACGATATGGTATGGTGTGGGATGTTACGGTATGGTATGGTATGTATGGTATGGTACGTTATGGAATAGTATGGTGTGGTATGGAATGGTACGTACAGTATGGTACAGCATGGTATGGTACGGTTTGGTATGGAATAGTAAGTATGGTAATGTATGGTATCATACGGTATGGTATGGTTTGAAATGGTATGTATTGTATGGTACAGTATGAAATGGTATGTATGGTATGGTATGGTACAGTATGCTATGATATGGTATGGTGTGGCATGGTATGGTATGGCATGTTAAGTATGATATGGTATGGAATGGTATGTATGGTATGGTACGGTATGGTATGGTATGGAATGAGATGTATAGTTTAATACGGTATGGTATGATAAGGTAAGGTATAGAATGGTATATATGGTATGGTGCGATATGGTACGGTATGGTATGGTACGGAATGGCAAGTATGTTATGGTACGGTATGGTATGGTATGGAGTGGTATGTACGGTATGGTATGGTCTGGTACGGCCTAGTACGCTATGGTATGGTATGTATGGTACGGTATGGTATGGTATTTAATGTATGGTATGGTACGGTATGGTACGGTATGGAGTGGTATGTTTGGTATGGTACGGTATGGTATGGTACGGTATGGAATGAAATGGTATGTATGGTATGGTTTGGAATGATATGCATGGTATGTTGTGGTATGGTATGGAATGGTATGTAGGGTATGGTACGGTATGGTATGGAATGGTACGGTATTGTATAATACGGTATGGCATGGTATGGTATGTATGGTAAGGTATGGTACGGTTATGGTATGGCATGTATGGTATGGTACGGTATGGTATGGAATGGCACGTACGGTATAGTACTGTATGGTATGGTATCGTATGGTACGATATAGAATGGTTATATGGTATGTTATGGAATGGTATTGTATGGTACGGTATGTATGGTATGGTATACTATGGTATGGTATGTACGGTATGGTACCGTGTGATATGGTGTGGTATGGAATGGTATGGTATTGTATGGTACATTATGGTAAGGAATAGTATGGTACGGTATGGTATGGTACGGTACGGTATGGTATGGTACGGTACGGTATGGTATGGAATGGTATATATGGTATGGTACGATATGGTATAGTATGGTATGGTATTGTATGGTATGGTATGGTACGGTACAGTATGGTATGGTACTTCATGGTATGTATGGTACAATATGGTATGGCATGTATGGTATGGTTTGGAATGGTATGGTATGGTAGAGTATGGTATGGTAGGGTATGATATGATATTTTATGGTACGGGATTCCGGACAGGCCGCCATTGGAATCTCAGCCTGGCAACGTTTAACACTAGAACTTTATCTAGTGAGGCTAGCCTAGCAGTGCTGTTCAAGGAACTAGCGGGAAATAAATAGAATGTGATAAGGCTTAGCGAAGTTAGGCGGACAGGTGACGCGTATACAGTACTTAAGGACGGACACATACTGTGCTAACGCGGATTAGAGCATAGACGAGAACAAGGTTTGGTACTCCTGAATAATAAGGATATAGCTGTCAACGTAGAGGAGTTCTATAGTATTAACGAGAGAGTAGCAGCTACAGTAATTAGGCTGAGTAAGAGGTACAAGCTGAAAGTGGTGCAGGCCTACGCGCCCACGTCCAGCCATGATGTCCAAACTGTTGAAAGTTTCTATGAGGACGTAGAATTGGCAATGAATAGAGCAAAATCGCAGTACACTGTACTGAGGGGCGACTTCAATGCGGAGGTGGGCAAGAAGAAGGCTGACGACCACGCGGTAGGTGACTATAGGATAGGCTCTAGAAATAGCAGGGGAGAGTTATTAGACGAATTCGCGGAGAGAAATAATTTACGGATCATGAATATCTTCTTCCGCAAACGAGAAAACAGGTAGTGGACCTAGAAGAGCCCCAATGATGAAACTAAAAATGAAATCGATTTCATACTATGCGCTAAACCTGGCATCATTCAGGATGTGGCCGTCCTCGGAAAGGTGCGTTGTAGCGACCACAGAATGGTGAGGTCTAGACTTTGCTTAGACTTGAAGAGAGAATGGAAGAAGCTAGTGAAGAAGACCATTAACGAGTTAGCTGTAAGAGGGAAAGCACAGGAGTTTAGGATAGCGCTGCAAAACAGATATTCGGCTTTAACTGAGGAAGACGATCTTGATGTTCATACAATGCACGATAATCTGACATCAATAAATACGGAGTGCGCAGTAGAAGTAGGCTGTAGGACCGTTCTACATGGTACCCAGAAGCTATGTCAGGCGACGAAAGATCTGATTAAGAAGCGCCAAAGCATGAGAGCGTCCAACCCTACGGAGAGAATAGAAATAGCAGAGCTTTCGAAATTAATAAACAAGCGCAAGGTAGCCGACATAATGAAGTTTTATATAGAGAGAATCGAGCATGCTCTAAAGAACGGAGGTATCCTAAAAGCAGTGAAGAGGAAACTTGGCATAGGTAAAAACCAGATGAATGCATTAAGAGAGAAGCAGGGCAATGTCATTAGCAATATGGATAAGATAGTTAACGTAGCCGAAGAGTTCTATAGAGATCTGTAGAGTAACCAATGTAATCAGAGCGTTAATGAGGAAGACAGCAGAGCAGAGCAATGCGTCATCCCGCCAGTGACGAAAGATGAAGTGAAGATAGCCTTAGAAGTAATGAAAAGGGGAAAAGCAGCTGGGTAGGACCAGGTAACAGCAGAACTGTTGAAGGATGGAGGGGACATTGTGCTAGAAAAACTAGCCACCCTGTATACGCAAAGCCTTATGACCTCGACTGTACCAGAGGCTTGGAAGAATGCAAACATTTTCTTAATTCTTAAGAATGGAGACGCCAAGGACTTGAAAAATTTCAGGCCGATCAGCTTACTATCCGTTGCCTACAAATAATGTACTGAGGTAATCGCTAATAGAGTCAGGGCAACGTTAGACTTTAATCAACCAAATGATCAGGCAGGCTTTCGTAAAGGATATTCGACAATGAATCATATTCACACTATCAATCAGGTGATTGAGAAATGCGCAGAATATAACCAACCTCTCTATATAGCTTTCATTGATTACGAGAAAGCATTCGACTCAGTGGAAACCTCAGCAGTCATACAGGCGTTGCGTAATCAGGGGGTAGAAGAGCCTTCAGTCAAAATACTGGAAGATATATACAGCAACTGCACAGCTACTATAGTCCTTCATAAAGTCAGCAATAAAATTCCAATAAGGAAGAGCGTCAAGCAAGGAGACACGATCTCGTCAATGCTGTTCACTGCATATTTACATGAAGTATTTCGAGGCCTGAATTGGGAACAGTTGGGAATAACAATTAACGAAGAATACCGAAATATTCTGCGATTCGCTGATGACATTGCCTTGCTGAGTCACACAAGAGGTGAACTGCAAATCATGATCAATGAGTTAGACAGGCAGAGCAGATTGTTCGGTCTAAAAATTAACATGCAGAAAACCAAGGTATGTTCAATAGCCTAGCAAGGAAACAACAGTTCAAAATTGGCAGCGGGTGCCTAGAAGTTGAGACGGAATACGTCTACTTAGGTCATGTAGTGATAGCTAATCCGGATCATGAGAGGGAGATAACCAGAAGGATAAGAATGGGGTGGAGCGCATATTACAAAATCTTGCAGATCATGAGTGGCAGTTTACCAATTTCCCTCATGTGGAAAGTGTACAACAGCTTTATCTTACCGGAACTCACCTACGGGGCCGAAACGTGGAGGCTAACGAAAAGAGTTCAGCTTAAGTAAAGGACAACGCAGCGAGCCATTGAAAGAAAATATGGTATGAAATGCTATGTGTGGTATTGTACAGTACGGTACACTATGGTACGTTAAGGTATGGAATGGTATGTATGGTATGGAATGATATGTCTAGTATGGTACAGTATGGTATGGAATTGTATGTATGGTATGGTACGGTATGGTATGGTACGGTATGGCACGGTATGGTATGGTACGATATGGTACGGTATGGTACGGAAAGGTACGGTAAGGTATGGTACAGTATGGTACGGTACTGTATGGTATGGTATGGCACGGTATGGTATGGAATAGTATGTATGTTACGGTATGGTATGGAATGATACGGTATGGTAGGGTATGTATTGTATGTTATGGTATGGTAAGGAATGGTATATATGGTATGGTACGAAGTGGTATAGTATGGTACGGTATTGTATGGTATGGTATGGCATGGTACGGTATGATTCGATATGGTATGGTATGGTAATGTACTGTATGGTATGGTATGGAATGGCATGTATGGTATGGTACAGTATGGTATTGTATGGTATGGTACGGTATGGAATGGAATGGAATGTATGGTATGGTACGGTATGGTAAGGTATGGTACGGTATGGTAAGGCATTGTACGGTATGGTATGGAATGGTAAGTATGGTATGGTACGGTATGCTATGCTATGGAGTGGTATGTATGGAATGCTATGATATGGTATGGTACCATATGGAATGGAATAGTATGGTGTGGTATGGTATGGTACAGTATGGTATGGAATGGAATGTTTGGAATGGTACGGTATGGTATGATACGGTATGGTATGGTACGGTATGGTATGGTACGGTGTGGTATGGTATCGTACAGTATGGTATGGTATGTAATGGTGTGTGTGTATGGTAATATATGAAATGGTTTGTATGGTATGGTACGGTACAGTATGCAATGATATGGTATGGTATGGGATGTTACGGTATGGTATGGCACGGTATGGTATGATATGTATGGTATGGTACGGTATGGTGCATATAGTATGGTATGGTATGAAATGGTATAGAATGGTATGTATGGTATGGAATGGTATGGTACGGCATGTACGGTATGGTATGGTCTGGAACGGTCTGGTACGCTATGGTATGGTATGTATGGTATGGTACGGTATGGTATGGTATGGTATGTATGGTATGGAATGGAATGGTATGTATGGTATGGTTTGGTGTGGTATGGTATGATACAGTAAGGTATGGAATGGCATGTAAGGTATGGTATGGTATGGTATATTACGGAATGTATGGTATGGTATGGTATGGTGTGGTACAGTATGGCACGGTATGGTATTGAATGGTATGGTACGGTATGGTATGCTATTGTATAGTATGGTATAGAATGGTAGTATGGTTATGGCACGGAATGGTATGGTACGGTATGGAATGGTATGGTATGGTACGAATGGTATGGTACGGTATGAAATGGTATGGAGTGGTATGTATGGTATGGTACGGTATCGAATGGTATGGTACAGTCTGTACAGTATGGTATGGTCTGGTATGGTCTGGTACACTATGGTATGGTATGGTATGGTATTTAATGGAATGTATGGTATCGTATGGTACGGCATGGTATGGTACTGTATGGTATGGTACGCTGTGTATGGTATGGCATGGTATGGTACGACATGTATGGTATGGTACAGTATGGTACGGTATGGTATGGAACGATATGGTATGGTAAGGTATGGAATGGTATGTATAGTATGGAACGGTATGGTATTGAATTGTATATATGGTATGGTATGGTATGCTATGGTATGGTATGGTATGGTATGTATGGTATGGTACGGTATGTTATGGTACGGTATGGAATGGTATGTATGGTATGGTATGGCACGGTATGGTACGGAATGGTATGGTAGAGTGTGTATGGTATGGTACGGAACTATATGGTGCGGTATTGTAAGGAATGGTATGCTATGGTATCGTACGGTATGGTATGTTATGGAATGGTATGTATGGTATAATACAGTATGATGTGCTATGGTATGGTATGGAATGGTATGTATGGTATGGAACAAAATGGTAAGGTACGGTACAGTATGGTATGGTATGGTATCATACAGTATGGTATAGTATGTGATTGTATATGTGGTATGGCACGGTATGATATTTGTGTGTATGGTATAGTATGGTACGGTATGCTATGATATTATATGGTATGGTATGGGTTGGTACGGTATGTATGGCACGGTATGGTATAGTATGTATGGTATGGTACGGAATGGTACGGTATGGAATGGTATGTATTTTATGATACGGCATGGTATGGTACGGTATGGACGGTATGGTATTGTATGTATAGTATGGTATGGTACGGTATGGAATAGTATGTATGGTATGGCATGGTATCGTACGGTATGGTATGGTTTGGAATGGAATGTATTGTATGGTACGGTATGGTATGGAATGGTATGTATGGTATGGAACAGTATGGTATGTTATAGAATGATATGTATAGTATGGTACAGTATGGTATGGAATTGTATGTATGGTATGGTACGGTATGGTATGGTACGGTACGTTATGATACGGTATGGTACGGTATGGTATGTTATGGTATGGTATGGTAAGGTTTGGTATGGCATGGTACGGTATGGTACGGTATTGTATGGTATGGTATGGTACGGTATGGTATGGAATAGTATTATGGCATGGTATGGAATGATATGAAATGGTACAGTATTGTATGGTATGTATGGCATGTTATGGTATGGTATGGTATGGAATGGTATATATGGTATGGTACGGTGTGGTATAGTATGGTACGGTATGGCATGGTACGGTATGGTATGGTATGGAATGGCATGCATGGTATGGTACAGTATGGTATTGTATGGTATGGAGTGGTATGTATGGTATGGTAAGGTATGGTACGGTATGGTAAGGCATGGTACGGCATGGTACGGAATAGTATGTATGGTATGGTATGGCATGGTACGGTACAGTATGGTATGGTATGGTATCATACAGTATGGTGTAGTATGTGATTGTATGTGTGGTATGGTACGGTATGATATGGTGTGTATGGTATGGTATGGTACGGTATGCTGTGATATTATATGGTATGCTATGGGTTGGTACGGTATGGTATGGCACGGTATGGTATAGTATGTATGGTATGGTACGGTATGGTATGGTATGGAATGGTATGTATTGTATGATACGGCATGGTATGGTACGATATGGACGGTATGGTATTGTATGTATAGTATGATACGGTACGGTATGGAATAGTATGTATGGTATGGTATAGTATCGTACGGTATGGTATGGTTTGGAATGGAATGTAATGTATGGTATGGTATGGAATGGTATGTATGGTATGGTACAGTATGGTATGGTATAGAATGATATGTATAGTATGGTACAGTATGGTATGGAATTGTATGTATGGTATGGTGCGGTATGGAATGGTACGGTATTGCACGCTATTGTACGGTACGATATGATATGGTATGGTACGGTATGGTATGTTATGGTATGGTACGGTAAGGTATGGTACGGAATGGTACGGTATTGTATGGTATGGTATGGTACGGTATGGTATCGAATAGTATGTATGGTATGGTATGGAATGGTATGGAATGGTACAGTATGGTATGGTATGTATGGCATGTTATGGTATAGTATGGTATGGAATGGTAATATGGTATGGTACGATGTGGTATAGTATGGTAGGGTAGTGTATGGTATGGTATGGCACGGTACGGTAAGGTTCGGTACGGTATGGTATGGTATGGTATGGTATGGAATCGCATGTATGGTATGGTACAGTATGGTATTGTATGGTATGGAGTGGTATGTATGGTATGATACGGTATGGAATGGAATGTATGGTATGGTACGGTATGGTAAGGCATGGGACGGCATGGTACGGAATGGTATGTATGGTATGGTACGATATGGTATGGAGTGGAATGTATGGTATGCTATGGTAAGGTATGGTACCGCATCGAATGGAATAGTATGTATGGTATGGTATGGTATGGAATGATATGTATGGTATGGTGTGGTATGGTATGGTACAGTATGGTATGGAATGGTACGGTATGGTATGATACGGTATAGTATGGTACGGTATGGTATGGATGGTATGGTATGGTGTGGTATGGTATCGTATGGTATGGTATGTAATGATGTGTGTGTTTGGTAATATATGAAATGGTATGTATGGTACGGTACGGTACAGTATGCTATGATATTGTATGGTAAGGGTTGTTACGGTATGGTATGGTATGTATGGTATGGTACGGTATGGAATAGTATGGTATGGTATGGAATGGTACGTACAGTATGGTACGGTTCGGTATGGAATAGTATGTATGGTAATGTATGGTATCTTGCGGTATGGTATGCTTTGAAATGGTATGTATTGTATGGTACAGTATGAAATGGTATGTATGGTATGGTATGGTACAGTATGCTATGATATGGAATGGTGTGGGATGGTATGGTATGGCATGTTAAGTATGGTATGGTATGGAATGGTATGTATGGCATGGTACGGTATGGTATGGTATGGAATGAGATGTATAGTTTAATACGGTATGGTATGATAAGGTATGGTATAGAATGTATATATGGTATGGTACGATATGGTACGGTATGGTATGGTACGGAATGGCATGTATGTTATAGTACTGTATGGTATGGAGTGGTATGTACGGTATGGTATGGTCTGGTACGGTCTAGTACGCTATGGTATGGTATGTATGGTACGGTATGGTATGGAATGCCATGTATGGTATGGTACGGTATGGTATGGTATGGAGTGGTATGTATGGAATGGTAGGGTATGATATGCTATGGTATGGTATGGAATGGTGTGTATGGTATGGTACGGTATGGTATGGTACGGTATGGTATGGTATCATACAGTATGGTATGGTATGTAATAGTATGTGCGGTATGGTACGGTATGATATGGTATGTATAGTATGGCATGGTGTGCTATGATAATATATGGTATGGTATGGGATGGTATGGTATGGTATGGCATGGTATGGTCTAGTATGTATGGAATGGTACGGTATGGTATGTTATTGATTGGTATGTATTGTATGATACGGCATGGTATGGTACGGTATGGCACGGTATGGTATTGCATGTATAGTATGGTTCGGTACGGTATGGAATAGTATGTATGGTATGGTATCCTACGGTATGGTATGGTTTGGAATGGAATGTATTGTATGGTACGGTATGGTATGGAATGGTATGTATGGTATGGTAAAGTAAGGTATGGTATGGTAAGGAATGATATGTATAGTATGGTACAGTATGGTATGGAATTGTATGTATGGTATAGTAAGGTATGGCACGGTATGGTACGGTACTATATGGTACGGTATGGTACGGAATGGTATAGTATGGTACGGTATGGTACGGTATTGTATGGTACGGTATGGTACGGTATGGTATGGAATAGTATGTAAGGTATGGTATGGTAAGGAATGATAGGGTATGGTATGGTATGTATGGTATGTTATGGTACGGTATGGTACGATGTGGTATAGTATGGTACGGTATTGTATGGTATGGTATGGCACGGTACGGTATGATTCGGTATGGTACGGTATGGTAATGTACGGTATGGTATGGTATAGAATGGCATGTATGGTATGGTACAGTATGGTATTGTATGGTATGGAGTGGTATGTATGGTATGGTACGGTATGGAATGGAATGGAATGTATGGTATGGTATGGTAAGGTATGGTACAGTATGGTAAGGCATGGTACGGTATGGTATGGAATGATATGTATGGTATGGTACGGTATGGTATGGAGTGGTATGTATGGTATGCTATGGTATGGTATGGTACCATACGGAATGGAATAGTATGTATGGTATGGTATGGAATATATATGGTATGGTACAGTATGGTATGGAATGGAATGTATGGAATGGTACGGTATGGTATGATACGGTATGGTATGGTACAGT
This sequence comes from Amblyomma americanum, assembly GCF_052857255.1. Taxonomy (NCBI): domain Eukaryota; kingdom Metazoa; phylum Arthropoda; class Arachnida; order Ixodida; family Ixodidae; genus Amblyomma; species Amblyomma americanum. The sequence goes on from NC_135497.1 coordinate 449,285,259, forward strand.
ATGGTATGGTACGGTGTGGTATGGTATCGTATATTATGGTATGGTATGTAATGGTGTGTGTGTATGGTAATATATGAAATGGTATGTATGGTAAGGTACAGTATGCTAAGGTATGGTATGGTATGGGATGTTACGGTATGGTATGGCGCGGTATGGTATGGTATGTATGGTATGGTACGGTATGGTGCATATATTATGGTTTGGTATGAAATGGTATAGAATGGTATGTATGGTATGGAATGGTATGGTACGGCATGGACGGTATGGTATGGTCTGGTACGGTCTGGTACGCTATGGTATGGTATGGTACGGTATGGTGTGGTATGTATGGTGTAGAATGGAATGGTATGTATGGTATGGTTTGGTCTGGTATGGTATAATACAGTATGGTATGGAATGGCATGTCAGGCATGGTACAGTATGGTATTTGTGCAGAGTGTATGGTATGGTACGGTATGGTGTGGTACAGAATGGCATGGTATGGTATTGAATGGTATGGTACGGTATGGTATGCTATGGTATAGTATGGTATGGAATGGTTTTATGGTATGGCACAGAATGGTATGGTACGGTATGGAATGGTATGTATGCTATGGTATAGTACGTATGGTATGGAACGGTTTGAAATGGTATGAAGTGGTATGTATGGTATGGTACAGTATGGAATGGTATGGTACAGTCTGTACAGTATGGTATGGTCTGGTATGGTCTGGTACACTATGGTATGGTATGGTATGTATGGTATGTATGGTATGGTATGGTATGTATGGCATGGTATGGTATGGAATAGAATGTATGCTATGGTCGGTATGGTATCGTATGGTACGGCATGGTATGGTACTGTATGGTATGGTACGCTATGTATGGTATGGTACGATATATATGGTATGGTACGGTATAGTATGGTACAGTAAGGTACGGTATGGTATGGTAAGGTATGGAACGATATGGTATGGTAAGGTATGGAATGGTATGTATAGTATTGTATGCTATGGTATTGAATTGTATATATGGTATGGTATGGAATGCTATGGTATGGTATGGTACAGTATGGTACGGAGCGGTATGGTACAGTATGATTTGCTATGGTATGTTATGGTATGTATGGTATGGTACGGTATGTTATGGTACGGTATGGAATGGTATGTATGGTATGGTATGGCACGGTATGGTACGGAATGGTATGGTAGAGTATGTATGGTATGGTATGGTCCGGAAATATATGGGGCGGTATTGTAAGGAATGGTATGGTATGGTATCGTACGGTATGGTATGTTATGGAATGGTATGTGTGGTATAATACAGTATGATGTGCTATGGTATGGTATGGAATGGTATGTATGGCATGGTGCAAAATGGTATGGTACGGTACAGTATGGTATGGTATGGTATCATACAGTATGGTATAGTATGTGATTGTGTGTGTGGTATGGTACGGTATGATATTTGTGTGTATGGTACGGTATGGAACGGTATGGTATGGTAGGGAATGGTATGTATTGTATGATACGGCATGGTGTGGTACGGTATGGACGGTATGGTATTGTATGTATAGTATGGTACGGTACGGTATGGAATAGTATGTATGGTATGGCATGGTATCGTACGGTATGGTATGGTTTGGAATGGAATGTATTGTATGGTACGGTATGGTATGGAATGGTATGTATGGTAAGGTACAGTATGGTATGGTATAGAATGATATGCATAGTATGGTACAGTATGGTATGGAATTGTATGTATGGTATGGTACGGTGTGGTATGGTACGGTATTGAACGCTATGTCACGGTACGATATGATACGGTATGGTACGGTATGGTATGTTATGGTATGGTACGGTACGGTATGGTACGGTATGGTACGGTATTGTATGGTATGGTATGGTACGGTATGGTATGGAATAGTATGTATGGCATGGTATGGATTGGTATGAAATGGTACAGTATTGTATTGTATGTATGGCATGTTATGGTATGGTATGGTATGGAATGGTGTATATGGTATGGTACCATGTGGTATAGTATGGTACGGTATGGCATGGTACGGTATGGTATGGTATGGAATGGCATGCATGGTATGGTACAGTATGGTATTGTATGGTATGGAGTGGTATGTATGGTATGGTACGGTATGGAATGGAATGTATGGGATGGTACGGTATGGTAAGGTATGGTACAGTATGGTAAGGCATGGGACGGCATGGTACGGAATAGTATGTATGGTATGGTACGGTATGGTATGGAGTGGAATGTATGGTATGGTATGGTACCATATGAAATGGAATAGAATGTATGGTATGGTATGGTAATGAGTGATATGTATGGTATGCTGTGGTATGGTATGGTACAGTATGGTATGGAATGGAATGTATGGAATGGTACGGTATGGTATGACACGGTATGGTATGGTACGGTATGAAATGGTATGGTACGGTGTGGTATGGTAGCGTATAGTATGGTATGGTATGTAATGATGTGTGTGTATGGTAATACATGAAATGGTATGTATGGTACGGTACGGTACAGTATGCTGTGATATGGTACGGCATGGGATGTTACGGTATGGTATGGTATGTATGGTATGGTACGGTATGGAATAGTATGGTATGGTAAGGAATGGTACGTACAGTATGGTACAGCATGGTATGGTACGGTTTGGTATGGAATAGCTTGTACGGTAATGTATGGTATCATACGGTATGGTATGGTTTGAAATGGTATGCTATGCTATGATATGGTATGGTGTGGCATTGTATGGTATGGCATGTTAAGTATGGTATGGTATGGAATGGTATGTATGGTATGGTACGGTATGGTATGGTATGGAATGAGATGTATAGTTTAATACGGTATGGTATGATAAGGTATGGTATAGAATGGTATATATGGTATGGTACGATATGGTACGGTATGGTATGGTACGGTATGGTATGGTACGGAATGGCATGTATGTTTTGGTACGGTATGGTATGGTTGGAGTGGTATGTACGGTATGGTATGGTCTGGTACGGTCTAGTACACTATGGTATGGTATGTATGGTGCGGTATGGTATGGAATAGCACGTATGGTATTGTACAGTATGGTATGGAGTGGTATGTATAGTATGGTAGGGTATGATATGCTATGGTATGGTATGGAATGGTATGTATGGTATGGTACGGTATGGTATGGTATCATACAGTATGGTATGGTATGTAAAGGTATGTGTGGTATGGCACGCTATGATATGGTATGTATAGTATGGTATGGTACGGTATGCTATGATATTATTTGGTATGGTATGGGATGGTACGGTATGGTATGGAATGGTATGGTATAGTATGTATGGTATGGTACGGTATGGTACGGTATGTTATGGTATGGTACGGTATGGTATGGTATGGTATGGTATTGATTGGTATGTATTGTATGATACGGCATGGTATGGTATTGCATGTATAGTATGGTTCGGTATGGTATGGAATAGTATGTATGGTATGGTATCGTACGATATGGTATGGTTAGGAATGGAATGTATTGTATGGTACGGTATGGTATGGTACAGTAAGGTATGGTATGGTATGGAATGATATGTATAGTATGGTACAGTATGGTATGGAATTGTATGTATGATATGGTATGGTACGGTATGGTATGGTACGGTATGGCACAGTATGGTACGGTATGATATGGTACGGTATAGTACGGAATGGTATGGTATGGTACGGTAGGATATGGTACGGTAGTGTATGGTATTGTATGGTACAGTATCGTATGGAATGGTATGTATGGTATGGTACAGTATGGTATGGTATAGAATGATATGTATAGTATGGTACAGTATGGTATGGTATTGTATGTATGGTATGGTACGGTATTGCACGCTATGGTACGGTACGATATGGTACGGTATGGTATGTAATGGTATGGTACGGTAAGGTATGGTACGGTATGGTACGATATGGTACGGTATTGTATGGTATGGTACAGTATGGTATGGAATAGCATGTATGGCATGGTAGGGAATGGTATGAAATGGTATAGTATTGTATGGTATGTATGGCATGTTATGGTATGGTATGGTATGGAATGGTATATATGGTATGGTACGATGTGGTATAGTATGGTACGGTATGGTATGGTACGGTACGGTATGGTATGGTATGGAATGGCATGCATGGTATGGTACAGTATGGTATTGTATGGTATGGAGTGGTATGTATGGTATGGTAAGGTATGGTACGGTATGGTAAGGCATGGTTCGGCATGGTACGGAATGGCATGTATGGTATGGTACGGTAAGGCATGGAGTGGAATGTATGGTATGCTATGGTATGGTATGGTACCATATGGAATGGAATAGTATGTATGGTACAGTATGGTATGGAATGGAATGTATGGAATGGTACGGTAATGTATGACACGGTATGGTATGGTACGGTATGGTATGGATGGTATGGTATGGTACGGTGTGGTATGGTAGCGTATAGTATGGTATGGTATGTAATGATGTGTGTGTATGGTAATATATGAAATGGTATGTATGGTACGGTACGGTACGGTACAGTATGCTATGATATGGTATGGTATGGGATGTTACGGTATGGTATGGTATGTATGGTATGGTACGTTATGGAATAGTATGGTGTGGTATGGAATGGTACGTACAGTATGGTACAGCATGGTATGGTACGGTTTGGTATGGAATAGTAAGTATGGTAATGTATGGTATCATACGGTATGGTATGGTTTGAAATGGTATGTATTGTATGGTACAGTATGAAATGGTATGTATGGTATGGTATGGTACAGTATGCTATGATATGGTATGGTGTGGCATGGTATGGTATGGCATGTTAAGTATGATATGGTATGGAATGGTATGTATGGTATGGTACGGTATGGTATGGTATGGAATGAGATGTATAGTTTAATACGGTATGGTATGATAAGGTAAGGTATAGAATGGTATATATGGTATGGTGCGATATGGTACGGTATGGTATGGTACGGAATGGCAAGTATGTTATGGTACGGTATGGTATGGTATGGAGTGGTATGTACGGTATGGTATGGTCTGGTACGGTCTAGTACGCTATGGTATGGTATGTATGGTACGGTATGGTATGGTATTTAATGTGTGGTATGGTACGGTATGGTACGGTATGGAGTGGTATGTTTGGTATGGTACGGTATGGTATGGTACGGTATGGAATGAAATGGTATGTATGGTATGGTTTGGAATGATATGCATGGTATGTTGTGGTATGGTATGGAATGGTATGTAGGGTATGGTACGGTATGGTATGGAATGGTACGGTATTGTATAATAGGGTATGGCATGGTATGGTATGTATGGTAAGGTATGGTACGGTTATGGTATGGCATGTATGGTATGGTACGGTATGGTATGGAATGGCACGTACGGTATAGTACTGTATGGTATGGTATCGTATGGTACGATATAGAATGGTTATATGGTATGTTATGGAATGGTATTGTATGGTACGGTATAGTATGGAATGGTATGTATGGTATGGTACAGTAAGGTATGGTATGGTATGGAATGATATGTATAGTATGGTACAGTATGGTATGGAATTGTATGTATGATATGGTATGGTACGGTATGGTATGGTACGGTATGGCACAGTATGGTACGGTATGATATGGTACGGTATAGTACGGAATGGTATGGTATGGTACGGTAAGATATGGTACGGTAGTGTATGGTATGGTATGGTGCGGTATGGTATGGAATAGTATGTATGGTATGGTATGGTAAGGAATGATACGGTATGGTATGGTATGTATGGTATGTTATGGTACGGTATGGTATGGAAGGGTATATATGGTATGGTAGGATGTGGTATGGTATGGCACGGTACGGTATGATTCGGTATGGTACGGTATGGTAATGTACGGTATGGTATGATATGGAATGGCATGTATGGTATGGTATAGAATGGCATGTATGGTATGGTACAGTATGGTATTGTATGGTATGGAGTGGTATGTATGGTATGGTACGGTATGGAATGAAATGGATTGTATGGTATGGTACTGTATGGTAAGGTGTATGTATGGTATGCTATGGTATGGTATGGTACCATATGGAATAGAATAGTATGTATGGTATGGTATGGAATATGTATGGTATGGTGTGATATGTTATGTTACAGTATGGTATGGAATGGAATGTATGGAATGGTACGGTATGGTATGGTACGGTATGGGATGGTACGGCGTGGTATGGTATTGTATAGTATGGTATGGTATGTAATGGTGTGTATGTATGGTATGGTACAAAATGGTATGGTACAGTACAGTATGGTATGGTATGGTATCATACAGTATGGTATAGCATGTAATGGTATGTGCGGTATGGTACGGTATGATATGGTGTGTATGGTATGGTACGGTACGGTATGCTATGATATTATATGGTATGGTATGGGTTGGTACGGTATGGTATGGCACGGTATGGTATTATATGTATGGTACGGTACGGTATGGTACGGTATGGTATGGTATGGAATGGTATGTATTGTATGATACGGCATGGTATGGTACGGTATGGACGGTATGGTATTGTATGTATAGTATGGTACGGTACGGTATGGAATAGTATGTATGGTATGGTATGGTATTGTACGGTATGGTATGGTTTGGAATGGAATGTATTGTATGGTACGGTATCGTATGGAATGGTATGTATGGTATGGTACAGTATGGTATGGTATAGAATGATATGTATAGTATGGTACAGTATGGTATGGTATTGTATGTATGGTATGGTACGGTATTGCACGCTATGGTACGGTACGATATGGTACGGTATGGTATGTAATGGTATGGTACGGTAAGGTATGGTACGGTATGGTACGGTATGGTACGGTATTGTATGGTATGGTACAGTATGGTATGGAATAGCATGTATGGCATGGTAGGGAATGGTATGAAATGGTATAGTATTGTATGGTATGTATGGCATGTTATGGTATGGTATGGAATGGTATATATGGTATGGTACGATGTGGTATAGTATGGTACGGTATGGTATGGTACGGTACGGTATGGTATGGTATGGAATGGCATGCATGGTATGGTACAGTATGGTATTGTATGGTATGGAGTGGTATGTATGGTATGGTAAGGTATGGTACGGTATGCTAAGGCATGGTACGGCATGGTACGGAATGGCATGTATGGTATGGTACGGTAAGGCATGGAGTGGAATGTATGGTATGCTATGGCATGGTATGATACCATATGGAATGGAATAGTATGTATGGTATTGTATGGTATGGAATGATATGTATGGTATGGTGTGGTTGGTATGGTACAGTATGGTATGGAATGGAATGTATGGAATGGTACGGTAATGTATGACACGGTATGGTATGGTACGGTATGGTATGGATGGTATGGTATGGTACGGTGTGGTATGGTAGCGTATAGTATGGTGTGGTATGTAATGATGTGTGTGTATGGTAATATATGAAATGGTATGTATGGTACGGTACGGTACAGTATGCTATGATATGGTATGGTATGGGATGTTACGGTATGGTATGGTATGTATGGCATGGTACGTTATGGAATAGTATGGTGTGGTATGGAATGGTACGTACAGTATGGTACAGCATGGTATGGTACGGTTTGGTATGGAATAGTAAGTATGGTAATGTATGGTATCATACGGTATGGTATGGTTTGAAATGGTATGTATTGTATGGTACAGTATGAAATGGTATGTATGGTATGGTACAGTATGCTATGATATGGTATGGTGTGGCATGGTATGGTATGGCATGTTAAGTATGATATGGTATGGAATGGTATGTATGGTATGGTACGGTATGGTATGGTATGGAATGAGATGTATAGTTTATTACGGTATGGTATGATAAGGTAAGGTATAGAATGGTATATATGGTATGGTGCGATATGGTACGGTATGGTATGGTACGGAATGGCAAGTATGTTATGGTACGGTATGGTATGGTATGGAGTGGTATGTACGGTATGGTATGGTCTGGTACGGTCTAGTACGCTATGGTATGGTATGTATGGTACGGTATGGTATGGTATTTATGTATGGTATGGTACGGTATGGAGTGGTATGTTTGGTATGGTACGGTATGGTATGGTACGGTATGGAATGAAATGGTATGTATGGTATGGTTTGGAATGCTATGCATGGTATGTTGTGGTATGGTATGGAATGGTATGTAGGGTATGGTACGGTATGGTATGGAATGGTACGGTATTGTATAATACGGTATAGCATGGTATGGTATGTATGGTAAGGTATGGTACGGTTATGGTATGGCATGTATGGTATGGTACGGTATGGTATGGAATGGCACGTACGGTATAGTACTGTATGGTATGGTATCGTATGGTACGATATGGAATGGTTATATGGTATGTTATGGAATGGTATTGTATGGTACGGTATGTATGGTATGGTATACTATGGTATGGTATGTACGGTATGGTACCGTGTGATATGGTGTGGCATGGAATGGTATGGTATTGTATGGTACATTATGGTAAGGAATAGTATGGTACGGTATGGTATGGTATGGTACGGTACGGTATGGTATGGTTCGGTACGGTATAGTATGGTATGGTATTGTATGGTATGGTATAGTACAGTACAGTATGGTATGGTACTTCATGGTATGTATGGTACAATATGGTATGGCATGTATGGTATGGTTTGGAATGTTATGGTATGGTAGAGTATGGTATGGTAGGGTATGATATGATATTTTATGGTATGGTATTCCGGACAGGCCGCCATTGGAATCTCAGGCTGGCAACGTTTAACGCTAGAACTTTATCTAGTGAGGCTATCCTAGCAGTGCTGTTCGAGGAACTAGCGGGAAATAAATGGGTTGTGATAGGGCTTAGCGAAGTTAGGAGGACAGGTGACGCGTATACAGTACTAAAGGACGGACACATACTGTGCTATCGCGGGTTAGAGCATAGACGAGAACTAGGTTTGGTACTCCTGAATAATAAGGATATAGCTTTCAACGTAGAGGAGTTCTATAGTATTAACGAGAGAGTAGCAGCTACAGTAATTAGGCTGAGTAAGAGGTACAAGCTGAAAGTGGTGCAGGCCTACGCGCCCACGTCCAGCCATGATGTCCAAACTGTTGAAAGTTTCTATGAGGACGTAGAATCGGCAATGAATAAAGCAAAATCGCAGTACACTGTACTGAGGGGCGACTTCAATGCGGAGGTGGGCAAGAAGAAGGCTGACGACCACGTGGTAGGTGACTATAGGATAGGCTCTAGAAATAGCAGGGGAGAGTTATTAGACGAATTCGCGGAGAGAAATAATTTACGGATCATGAATACCTTCTTCCGCAAACGAGAAAACAGGTAGTGGACCTAGAAGAGCCCCAATGATGAAACTAAAAATGAAATCGATTTCATACTATGCGCTAAACCTGGCATCATTCAGGATGTGGCCGTCCTCGGAAAGGTGCGTTGTAGCGACCACAGAATGGTAAGGTCTAGACTTTGCTTAGACTTGAAGTGAGAATGGAAGAAGCTAGTGAAGAAGACCATTAACGAGTTAGCCGTAAGAGGAAAAGCACAGGAGTTTAGGATAGCGCTGCAAAACAGATATTCGGCTTTAACTGAGGTAGACGATCTTGATGTTCATACAATGCACGATAATCTGACATCAATAAATACGGAGTGCGCCGTAGAAGTAGGCTGTAGGACCGTTCTACATGGTACCGGGAAGCTATGTCAGGCGACGAAAGATCTGATTAAGAAGCGCCAAAGCATGAGAGCGTCCAACCCTACGGAGAGAATAGAAATAGCAGAGCTTTCGAAATTAATAAACAAGCGCAAGGTAGCCGACATAATGAAGTATTATATAGAGAGAATCGAGCATGCTCTAAAGAACGGAGGTATTCTAAAAGCAGTGAAGAGGAAACTTGGCATAGGTAAAAACCAGATGAATGCATTAAGAGAGAAGCAGGGCAATGTCATTAGCAATATGGATAAGATAGTTAACGTAGCCGAAGAGTTCTATAGAGATCTGTAGAGTAACCAATGTAATCAGAGCGTTAATGAGGAAGACAGCAGAGCAGAGCAATGCGTCATCCCGCCAGTGACGAAAGATGAAGTGAAGATAGCCTTAGAAGTAATGAAAAGGGGAACAGCAGCTGGGTAGGACCAGGTAACAGCAGAACTGTTGAAGGATGGGGGGTACATTGTGCTAGAAAAACTAGCCACCCTGTATACGCAAAGCCTTATGACCTCGACTGTACCAGAAGCTTGGAAGAATGCAAACATTATCTTAATTCATAAGAAGGGAGACGCCAAGGACTTGAAAAATTACAGGCCGATCAGCTTACTATCCGTTGCCTACAAAGTATTTACTAAGGTAATCGCTAATAGAGTCAGGGCAACGTTAGACTTTAATCAACCAAATGATCAGGCAGGCTTTCGTAAAGGATATTCCACAATAGATCATATTCACACTATCAATCAGGTGATAGAGAAATGCGCAGAATATAACCAACCTCTATATATAGCTTTCATTGATTACGAGAAAGCATTCGACTCAGTGGAAACCTCAGCAGTCATACAGGCATTGCGTAATCAGGGGGTAGAAGAGCCTTATGTCCAAATACTGGAAGATATATATAGCAACTGCACAGCTACTATAGTCCTCCATAAAGTCAGCAATAAAATTCCAATAAGAAAGGGTGTCAGGCAAGGAGACACGATCTCACTAATGCTGTTCACCGCATGATTACAGGAGGTATTTCGAGGCCTGAATTGGGAACAGTTGGGAATAAGAATAAATAGAGAATACCTAAATAATCTTCGATTTGCTGGTGTGGTACAGTATGGCACAGTATGGTATTGAACGGTATGGTACGGTATGGCATGCTATGGTATAGTATGGTATGGAATGGTTTTATGGTATGGCACGGAGTGGTATGGTACGGTATGGAATGGTATGTATGCTATGGTATGGGACGTATGGTATGGTACGGTATGAAATGGTATGAAGTGGTATGTATGGTATGGAACTGTATGGAATGGTATGGTACAGTCTGTACAGTAAGGTATGGTCTGGTATGGTCTGGTACACTATGGTATGGTATGTATGGTATGGTATGGAATGGAATGTATGGTATGGTCGGTATGGTATCGTATGGTACGGCATGGTATGGTACTATATGGTATGGTACGGCACGGTATGGTACGATATGTATGGCATGGTACGGTATAGTATGGTACAGTATGGTACGGTATGGTATGGTAAGGTATGGAACGATATGGTATGGTAAGGTATGGAATGGTATGTATAGTATGGTACGGTATGGTATTGAATTGTATATATGGTATGGTATGGTATGCTATGGTATGGTATGGTACAGTATGGTACGGTGCGGTATGGTACAGTATGATATGCTATGGTATGGTATGTATGGTATGGTACGGTATGTTATGGTACGGTATGGAATGGTATGTATGATATGGTATGGCACGGTATGGTACGGAATGGTATGGTAGAGTATGTATGGTATGGTATGGTACGGAACTATACGGTGCAGTATTGTAAGGAATGGTATGGTATGGTATCGTACGGTATGGTATGTTCTGGAATGGTATGTATGGTATAATACAGTACAATGTGCTATGGTATGGTATGGAATGGTATGTATGGTATGGTACAAAATGGTATGGTACGGTACAGTATGGAATGGTATGGTATCACACAGTGTAGTATAGTATGTGATTGTATGTGTGGTATGGTACGGTATGCTATGATATTATATGGTATGGTATGGGTTGGTACGGTATGGTATGGCACGGTATGGTATAGTATGTATGGTATGGTACGGTATGGTATGGTATGGAATGGTATGTATTGTATGATACGGCATGGTATGGTACGGTATGGACGGTTTGGTATTGTATGTATAGTATGGTACGGTACGGTATGGAATAGTATGTATGGTATGGTATGGTATCGTACGGTATGGTATGTTTTGGAATAGAATGTATTCTATGGTATGGTATGGAATGGTATGTATGGTGTGGTACAGTATGGTATGGTATAAAATGATATGTATAGTATGGTACAGTACGGTATGGAATTGTATGTATGGTATGGGACGGTATGGTATGGTACGGTATTGCACGCTATGGTACGGTACGATATGATACGGTATGGTACGGTATGGTATGTTATGGTATGGCACTGTAAGGTATGGTACGGTATGGTACGGTATGGTATGGTACGGTATGGTATAGTATGTATGGCATGGTATGGAATGGTATGAAATGGTACAGTATTGTATGGTATGTATAGCATGTTATGGTATGGTATGGTATGGAATGGTATATGGTATGGTACGATGTGGTATAGTATGGTACGGTACGGCATGGTACGGTATGGTATGGTATGGAATGGCATGCATGGTATGGTAAAGTATGGCATTATGGTATGGAATGGTAAGTATGGTAGGGTAAGGTATGGTACGGTATGGTAAGGCATGGTACGGCATGGTACGGAATGGTATGTATGGTATTATACGGTATGGCATGGTACGGTACAGTATGGTATGGTATGGTATCATACAGTATGGTATAGTATATGATTGTATGTGTGGTATGGTACGGTATGATATGGTGTGTATGGTATGGTATGGTACGGTATGCTATGATATTATATGGTATGGTATGGGTTTGTACGGTATGGTATGGCACGGTATGGTATAATATGTATGGTATGGTACGGTATGGTATGGTATGGAATAGTATGTATTGTATTATACGGAATGGTATGGTACGGTATGGACGGTGTAGTATTGTATGTATAGTATGATAGGGTACGGTATGGAATAGTATGTATGGTATGGTATGGTATCGTACGGTATGGTATGGTTTGGAATGGAATGTATTGTATGGTACGGTTTGGTATGGAATGGTATGTATGGTATGGTATACTAAGGTATGGTATGGTATGGAATGATATGTATATGGTACAGTATGGTATGGAATTGTATGTATGGTATGGTACGGTATGGCACGGTATGGTACGGTACGATATGGTACGGTATGGTACGGTAAGGTACGGTAAGGTTAGGTACGGTATTGTATGGTATGGTATAGTACGGTATGGTATGGAATAGTATGTATGTTATGGTATGGTACGGTATTGTATGGTATGGTATAGTACGGTATGGTATGGAATAGTATGTATGTTATGGTATGGTACGGTATTGTATGGTATGGTATAGTACGGTATGGTATGGAATAGTATGTATGTTATGGTATGGTATGGAATGATACGGTATGGTATGGTATGTATGGTATGTTATGGAATGGTATGGAATGGTATATATGGTATGGTTAGTTGTGGTATAGTATGGTACGGTATTGTATGGTATGGTATGGCATGGTACGGTATGATTCGATATGGTACGGTATGGTAATGTACTGTATGGTATGGTATGGAATGGCATGTATGGTATGGTACAGTATGGTATTGTATGGTATGAAGTGGTATGTATGGTATGGTACGGTATGGTATGGAATGGTATGTATGGTTTGGAACGGTATGCTATGGTATGGAATGGTATGTATGGTATGGTATGGCACGGTATGGTATGGAATGGTATGGTAGAGTATGTATGGTATAGTATGGTATGGTAAAATACGGTACGGTATTGTAAGGAATGGTATGGTATGGTATCGTACAGTATGGTATGTTATGGAATGGTATGTATGGTATGGTAGGGTATGATATGCTATGGTATGGTATGGAATGGCATGTATGGTATGGTACGGAATGGTATGGTATCATACAGTATGGTATGGTATGCAATGGTGTGTGTGGTATGGTACGGTATGATATCGTATGTATAGTATGGTATGGTACGGTATGCTATGATATTATATGGTATGGTATGGGATGGTACGGTATGGTATGGTATAGTATGTATGGTATGGTACGGTATGGTACGGTATGGTACGGTATGGTATGGTATTCATTGGTATGTATTGTATGATACGGCATGGTATGGTACGGTACGGCACGGTATGGTATTGCATGTATAGTATGGTACGGTACGGTATGGAATAGTATGTATGGTATGGTATCCTACGGTATGGTATGGTTTGGAATGGAATGTATTGTATGGTACGGTATGGTATGGAATGGTATGTATGGTATGGTAAAGTAAGGTATGGTAAGGTATGGAATGATATGTATAGTATGGTACAGTATGGTATGGAATTGTATGTATGGTATAGTAAGGTATGGCACGGTATGGTACGGTACTATATGGTACGGTATGGTACGGAATGGTATAGTATGGTACGGTATGGTACGCTATTGTATGGTATGGTATGGTACGGTATGGTATGGAATAGTATGTAAGGTATGGTATGGTAAGGAATGATAGGGTATGGTATGGTTTGTATGGTATGTTATGGTACGGTATGGTATGGAATGGTATATATGGTATGGTACGATGTCGTATAGTATGGTACGGTATTGTATGGTATGGTATGGCACGGTACGGTATGATTCGGTATGGTACGGTATGGTAATGTACGGTATGGTATGGTATAGAATGGCATGTATGGTATGGTACAGTATGGTATTGTATGGTATGGAGTGGTATGTATGGTATGGTACGGTATGGAATGGAATGGAATGTATGGTATGGTAAGGTATGGTACAGTATGGTAAGGCATGGTACGGTATGGTATGGAATGATATGTATGGTATGGTACGGTATGGTATGAAGTGGTATGTATGGTATGCTATGGTATGGTATTGTACCATACGGAATGGAATAGTATGTATGGTATGGTATGGAATATATATGGTATGGTACAGTATGGTATGGAATGGAATGTATGGAATGGTACGGTATGGTATGATACGGTATGGTATGGTACAGTATGGTATGGTACGGTGTGGTATGGTATCGTATATTATGGTATGGTATGTAATGGTGTGTGTGTATGGTAATATATGAAATGGTATGTATGGTAAGGTACAGTATGCTAAGATATGGTATGGTATGGGATGTTACGGTATGGTATGGCACTGTATGGTATGGTATGTATGGTATGGTACGGTATGGTGCATATATTATGGTATGGTATGAAATGGTATAGAATGGTATGTATGGTATGGAATGGTATGGTACGGCATGGACGGTATGGTATGGTCTGGTACGGTCTGGTACGCTATGGTATGGTATGGTACGGTATGGTGTGGTATGTATGGTGTCGAATGGAATGGTATGTATGGTATGGTTTGGTGTGGTATGGTATAATACAGTATGGTATGGAATGGCATGTCAGGCATGGTACAGTATGGTATTTGTGCAGAGTGTATGGTATGGTACGGTATGGTGTGGTACAGAATGGCATGGTATGGTATTGAATGGTATGGTACGGTATGGTATGCTATGGTATAGTATGGTATGGAATGGTTTTATGGTATGGCACAGAATGGTATGGTACGGTATGGAATGGTATGTATGCTATGGTATAGTACGTATGGTATGGAACGGTATGAAATGGTATGAAGTGGTATGTATGGTATGGTACAGTATGGAATGGTATGGTACAGTCTGTACAGTATGGTATGGTCTGGTATGGTCTGGTACACTATGGTATGGTATGGTATGTATGGTATGGTATGGTATGTATGCTATGGTATGGTATGGAATGGTATGTATGGTATGGTACGGTATGGTATGGTATCATACAGTATGGTATGGCATGTAATGGTATGTTTGGTATGGCACGCTATGATATGGTATGAATAGTATGGTATGGTACGGTATGCTATGATATTATTTGGTATGGTATGGGATGGTACGGTATGGTATGGCATGGTATGGTATAGTGTGTATGGTATGGTACGGTAAGGTACGGTATGGTATGGTATTGATTGGTATGTATTGCATGTATAGTATGGTTCGGTACGGTATGGAATAGTATGTATGGCATGGTATCGTACGATATGGTATGGTTAGGAATGGAATGTATTGTATGGTACGGTATGGTATGGAATGGTATGTATGGTATGGTACAGTAAGGTATGGTATGGTATGGAATGATATGTATAGTATGGTACAGTATGGTATGGAATTGTATGTATGGTATGGTATGGTACGGTATGGTATGGTACGGTATGGCACAGTAAGGTACGGTATGGTACGGAATGGTATGGTATGGTACGGTAAGATATGGTACGGTAGTGTATGGTATGGTATGGTGCGGTATGGTATGGAATAGTATGTATGGTATGGTATGGTAAGGAATGATACGGTATGGTATGGTATGTATGGTATGTTATGGTACGGTATGGTATGGAAGGGTATATATGGTATGGTAGGATGTGGTATGGTATGGCACGGTACGGTATGATTCGGTATGGTACGGTATGGTAATGTACAGTATGGTATGGTATGGAATGGCATGTATGGTACGGTATAGAATGGCATGTATGGTATGGTACAGTATGGTATTGTATGGTATGGAGTAGTATGTATGGTATGGTACGGTATGGAATGAAATGGATTGTATGGTATGGTACGGTATGGTAAGGTATGGTACGGTATGGTATGGAATGTTATGTATGGTATGGTACGGTATGGTATGGAGTGGTATGTATGGTATGCTATGGTATGGTATGGTACCATATGGAATAGAATAGTATGTATGGTATGGTATGGAATATGTATGGTATGGTGTGATATGTTATGTTACAGTATGGTATGGAATGGAATGTATGGAATGGTACGGTATGGTATGGTACGGTATGGTATGGTACGGCGTGGTATGGTATTGAATAGTATGGTATGGTATGTAATGGTGTGTATGTATGGTATGGTACAAAATGGTATGGTACGGTACAGTATGGTATGGTATGGTATCATACAGTATGGTATAGCATGTAATGGTATGTGCGGTATGGTACGGTTGATATGGTGTGTATGGTATGGTATGGTACGGTATGCTATGATATTATATGGTATGGTATGGGTTGGTACGGTATGGTATGGCACGGTATGGTATATTATGTATGGTACGGTACGGTATGGTACGGTATGGTATGGTATGGAATGGTATGTATTGTATGATACGGCATGGTATGGTACGGTATGGACGGTATGGTATTGTATGTATAGTATGGTACGGTACGGTATGGAATAGTATGTATGGTATGGTATGGTATTGTACGGTATGGTATGGTTTGGAATGGAATGTATTGTATGGTACGGTATCGTATGGAATGGTATGTATGGTATGGTACAGTATGGTATGGTAAAGAATGATATGTATAGTATGGTACAGTATGGTATGGTATTGTATGTTTGGTATGGTACGGTATTGCACGCTATGGTACGGTACGATATGGTACGGTATGGTATGTAATGGTATGGTACGGTAAGGTATGGTACGGTATGGTACGGTATGGTACGGTATGGTACGGTATGGTACGGTATTGTATGGTATGGTACAGTATGGTATGGAATAGCATGTATGGCATGGTAGGGAATGGTATGAAATGGTATAGTATTGTATGGTATGTATGGCATGTTATGGTATGGTATGGTATGGAATGGTATATATGGTATGGTACGATGTGGTATAGTATGGTACGGTATGGTATGGTACGGTACGGTATGGTATGGTATGGAATGGCATGCATGGTATGGTACAGTATGGTATTGTATGGTATGGAGTGGTATGTATGGTATGGTAAGGTATGGTACGGTATGGTAAGGCATGGTACGGCATGGTACAGAATGGTACGGTATGGAATGGTATGGTATGGTACGAATGGTATGGTACGGTATGAAATGGTATGGAGTGGTATGTATGGTATGGTACGGTATCGAATGGTATGGTACAGTCCGTACAGTATGGTATGGTCTGGTATGGTCTGGTACACTATGGTATGGTATGGTACGGTATTTAATGGAATGTATGGTATCGTATGGTACGGCATGGTATGGTACTCTATGGTATGGTACGCTGTGTATGGTATGGCATGGTATGGTACGATATGTATGGTATGGTACAGTATGGTACGGTATGGTATGGAACGATATGGTATGGTAAGGTATGGAATGGTATGTATAGTATGGAACGGTATGGTATTGAATTGTATATATGGTATGGTATGGTATGCTATGGTATGGTATGGTACAGTATGGTGCGGTGCGGTATGGTACAGTATGATATGCTATGGTATGGTATGGTATAGTATGTATGGTATGGTACGGTATGTTATGGTACGGTATGGAATGATATGTATGGTATGGTGTGGTATGGTATGGAAAAGTATGGTATGGAATGGTACGGCATGGTATGATACGGTATAGTATGGTACGGTATGGTATAGATGGTATGGTATGGTACGGTGTGGTATGGTATCGTATAGTATGGTATGTAATGATGTGTGTGTTTGGTAATATATGAAATGGTATGTATGGTACGGTACGGTACAGTATGTTATGATATGGTATGGTAAGAGATGTTACGGTATGGTATGGTATGTATGGTATGGTACGGTATGGAATAGTATGGTATGGTATGGAATGGTACGTACAGTATGGTACGGTTCGGTATGGAATAGTATGTATGGTAATGTATGGTATCATGCGGTATGGTTTGAAATGGTATGGTAATATGAAATGTATGGTAATATATGAAATGGTTTGTATGGTATGGTACGGTACAGTATGCAATGATATGGTATGGTATGGGATGTTACGGTATGGTATGGCACGGTATGGTATGATATGTATGGTATGGTACGGTATGGTGCATATAGTATGGTATGGTATGAAATGGTATAGAATGGTATGTACGGTATGGAATGGTATGGTACGGCATGTACGGTATGGTATGGTATGTATGGTATGGAATGGTATGTATGGTATGGTTTGGTTTGGTATGGTATGATACAGTAAGGTATGGAATGGCATGTAAGGTATGGTACGGTATGGTATATTACGGAATGTATGGTATGGTATGGTGTGGGACAGTATGGCACGGTATGGTATTGAATGGTATGGTACGGTATGGTATGCTATTGTATAGTATGGTATGGAAAGGTAGTAAGGTTATGGCACGGAATGGTATGGTACGGTATGGAATGGTATGGTATAGTACGAATGGTATGGTACGGTATGAAATGGTATGGAGTGGTATGTATGGTATATTACAGTATGATGTGCTATGGTATGGTATGGAATGGTATGTATGGTATGGTACAAAATGGTATGGATCGGTACAGTATGGTATGGTATGGTATCATACAGTGTAATATAGTATGTGATTGTATATGTGGTATGGCACGGTATGATATTTGTGTGTATGATATAGTATGGTACGGTATGCTATGATATTATATTGTATGGCATGGAATGGTATGTATTGAATGATACGGCATGGTATGGTACGGTATGGACGGTATGGTATTGTATGTATAGTATGGTACAGTACGGTATGGAATAGTATGTATGGTATGGTATGGTATCCTACGGTATGGTATGGTTTGGAATGGAATGTATTGTATGGTACGGTATGGTATGGAATGGTATGTATGGTATGGAAAAGTATGGTATGGTATAGAATGATATGTATAGTATGGTACAGTATGGTATGGAACAGTATGGTATGGTATAGAATGATATGTATAGTATGGTACAGTATGGTATGGAATTGTATGTATGGTATGGTACGGTATGGTATGGTACGGTATTGCACGCTATGGTACGGTACGATATGATACGGTATGGTACGGTATGGTATGTTATGGTATGGTATGGTAAGGTATGGTACGGCATGGTACGGTATGGTACGGTATTGTATGGTATGGTAAGGTACGGTATGGTATGGAATAGTATTATGGCATGGTATGGAATGGTATGAAATGGTACAGTATTGTATGGTATGTATGGCATGTTATGGTATGGTATGGTATGGAATGGTATATATGGTATGGTACGATGTGGTATAGTATGGTACGGTATGGCATGGTACGGTATGGTATGGTATGGAATGGCATGCATGGTATGGTACAGTATGGTATTGTATGGTATGGAGTGGTATGTATGGTATGGTAAGGTATGGTACGGTATGGTAAGGCATGGTACGGAATAGTATGTATGGTATGGTATGGTATGGCATGGCACGGTGCAGTATGGTATGGTATCATACAGTATGGTATAGTATGTGATTGTATGTGTGGTATGGTACGGTATGATATGGTGTGTATGGTATGGTATGGTACGGTATGCTGTGATAATATATGGTATGCTATGGGTTGGTACGGTATGGTACGGCAAGGTATGGTATAGTATGTATGGTATGGTACGGTATGGTACGGTATGGTATGGTATGGTATGGAATGGTATGTATTGTATGATACGGCATGGTATGGTACGGTATGGACGGTATGGTATTGTATGTATAGTATGATACGGTACGGTATGGAATAGTATGTATGGTATGGTATAGTATCGTACGGTATGGTATGGTTTGGAATGGAATGTAATGTATGGTACGGTATGGTATGGAATGGTATGTTTGGTATGGTACAGTATGGTATGGTATAGAATGATATGTATAGTATGGTACAGTATGGTATGGAATTGTATGTATGGTATGGTACGGTATGGAATGGTACGGTATTGCACTCCTATGGTACGGTACGATATGATACGGTATGGTACGGTATGGTATGTTATGGTATGGTACGGTAAGGTATGGTACGGAATGGTACGGTATTGTATGGTATGGTACGGTACGGTATGGTATCGAATAGTATGTATGGTATGGTATGGAATGGTAATATGGTATGGTACAAAATGGTATGGATCGGTACAGTATGGTATGGTATCATACAGTGTAATATAGTATGTGATTGTATATGTGGTATGGCACGGTATGATATTTGTGTGTATGATATAGTATGGTACGGTATGCTATGATATTATATTGTATGGCATGGAATGGTATGTATTGAATGATACGGCATGGTATGGTACGGTATGGACGGTATGGTATTGTATGTATAGTATGGTACAGTACGGTATGGAATAGTATGTATGGTATGGTATGGTATCCTACGGTATGGTATGGTTTGGAATGGAATGTATTGTATGGTACGGTATGGTATGGAATGGTATGTATGGTATGGAAAAGTATGGTATGGTATAGAATGATATGTATAGTATGGTACAGTATGGTATGGAACAGTATGGTATGGTATAGAATGATATGTATAGTATGGTACAGTATGGTATGGAATTGTATGTATGGTATGGTACGGTATGGTATGGTACGGTATTGCACGCTATGGTACGGTACGATATGATACGGTATGGTACGGTATGGTATGTTATGGTATGGTATGGTAAGGTATGGTACGGCATGGTACGGTATGGTACGGTATTGTATGGTATGGTAAGGTACGGTATGGTATGGAATAGTATTATGGCATGGTATGGAATGGTATG
Organism: Amblyomma americanum; assembly: GCF_052857255.1. NCBI lineage: Eukaryota > Metazoa > Arthropoda > Arachnida > Ixodida > Ixodidae > Amblyomma > Amblyomma americanum. The sequence continues at coordinate 449,306,793 of NC_135497.1, forward strand.
AAATGGTACAGTATTGTATGGTATGTATGGCATGTTATGGTATGGTATGGTATGGAATGGTATATATGGTATGGTACGATGTGGTATAGTATGGTACGGTATGGCATGGTACGGTATGGTATGGTATGGAATGGCATGCATGGTATGGTACAGTATGGTATTGTATGGTATGGAGTGGTATGTATGGTATGGTAAGGTATGGTACGGTATGGTAAGGCATGGTACGGAATAGTATGTATGGTATGGTATGGTATGGCATGGCACGGTGCAGTATGGTATGGTATCATACAGTATGGTATAGTATGTGATTGTATGTGTGGTATGGTACGGTATGATATGGTGTGTATGGTATGGTATGGTACGGTATGCTGTGATAATATATGGTATGCTATGGGTTGGTACGGTATGGTACGGCAAGGTATGGTATAGTATGTATGGTATGGTACGGTATGGTACGGTATGGTATGGTATGGTATGGAATGGTATGTATTGTATGATACGGCATGGTATGGTACGGTATGGACGGTATGGTATTGTATGTATAGTATGATACGGTACGGTATGGAATAGTATGTATGGTATGGTATAGTATCGTACGGTATGGTATGGTTTGGAATGGAATGTAATGTATGGTACGGTATGGTATGGAATGGTATGTTTGGTATGGTACAGTATGGTATGGTATAGAATGATATGTATAGTATGGTACAGTATGGTATGGAATTGTATGTATGGTATGGTACGGTATGGAATGGTACGGTATTGCACTCCTATGGTACGGTACGATATGATACGGTATGGTACGGTATGGTATGTTATGGTATGGTACGGTAAGGTATGGTACGGAATGGTACGGTATTGTATGGTATGGTATGGTACGGTATGGTATCGAATAGTATGTATGGTATGGTATGGAATGGTAATATGGTATGGTACGATGTGGTATAGTATGGTACGGTAGTGTATGGTATGGTATGGCACGGTACGGTATAGTTCGGTATGGTATGGTACGGTATGGTATGGTGTGGAATCACATGTATGGTATGGTACAGTATGGTATTGCATGGTATGGAGTGGTATGTATGGTATGGTATGGAATGGAATGTATGGTATGGTACGGTATGGTAAGGCATGGGACGGCATGGTACGGAATGGTATGTATGGTATGGTACGATATGGTATGGAGTGGAATGTATGGTATGGTATGGTAAGGTATGGTACCATATCGAATGGAATAGTATGTATGGCATGGTATGGTGTGGTATGGAATGATATGTATGGTATGGTGTGGTATGGTATGGTACAGTATGGTATGGAATGGTACGGTATGGTACGGTGTGGTATGGTATCGTATAGTATGGTATTTAATGATGTGTGTGTTTGGTAATATATGAAATGGTATGTATGGTACGGTACGGTACAGTATGCTATGATATTGTATGGTAAGGGATGTTACGGTATGGTACGGTATGTATGGTATGGTACGGATGGAATAGTATGGTATGGTATGGAATGGTACGTACAGTATGGTACGGTTCGGTATGGAATAGTATGTATGGTAATGTATGGTATCATGCGGTATGGTATGCTTTGAAATGGTATGTATTGTATGGTACAGTATGAAATGGTATGCATGGTATGGTATGGTACAGTATGCTATGATATGGAATGGTGTGGGATGGTATGGTATGGCATGTTAAGTATGGTATGGTATGGAATGGTATGTATGGCATGGTACGGTTTGGTATGGTATGGAATGAGATGTATAGTTTAATACGGTATGGTATGATAAGGTATGGTATAGAATGTATATATGGTATGGTACGATATGGTACGGTATGGTATGGTACGGAATGGCATGTATGTTATAGTACTGTATGGTATGGAGTGGTATGTACGGTATGGTATGGTCTGGTACGGTCTAGTACGCTATGGTATGGTATGTATGGTACGGTATGGTATGGAATGCCATGTATGGTATGGTACGGTATGGTATGGTATGGAGTGGTATGTATGGAATGGTAGGGTATGATATGCTATGGTATGGTACGGAATGGTGTGTATGGTATGGTACGGTATGGTATGGTACGGTATGGTATGGTATCATACAGTATGGTATGGTATGTAATAGTATGTGCGGTATGGTACGGTATGATATGGTATGTATAGTATGGTATGGTGTGCTATGATATTATATGGTATGGTATGGGATGGTATGGTATGGCATGGTAGGTCTAGTATGTATGGAATGGTACGGTATGGTATGTTATTGATTGGTATGTATTGTATGATACGGCATGGTATGGTACGGTATGGCACGGTATGGTATTGCATGTATAGTATGGTTCGGTACGGTATGGAATAGTATGTATGGTATGGTATCGTACGGTATGGTATGGTGAGGAATGGAATATATTGTATGGTACGGTATGGTATGGAATGGTATGTATGGTATGGTACAGTAAGGTATGGTATGGTATGGAATGATATGTATAGTATGGTATAGTATGGTATGGAATGGTAGTATGGTATGGCACGGAATGGAATGGTATGGTATGGAATGGTATGTATGCTATGGTATGGTACGTATGGTATGGTACGGTATGAAATGGTTTGGTGTGGTATGTATAGTATGGTACGGTATGGTATGGTATGGCACGGTATGGTACGGTATGGAATGGAATGTATGGTATAGTACGGTATGATAAGGTATGGTACGGTATGGTAAGGCATGGTACGGCATGGTACGGAATGGTATGTATGGTATGGTACAGTATGCTATGATATGGTATGGTATGGGATGTTACGGTATGGTATGGTATGTATGGTATGGTGCGGTATGGAATAGTATGGTATGGTATGGAATGGTACGTACAGTATGGTACAGCAAGGTATGGTACGGTTTGGTATAGAATAGTATGTATGGTAATGTATGGTATCATACGGTATGGTATGGTTTGAAATGGTATGTATTGTATGATACAGTATGAAATGGTATGTATGTTATGGCACAGTATGCTATGATATGGTATGGTGTGGGATGGTATGGTATGTTAAGTATGGTATGGTATGGAATGGTATGTATGGTATGGTACGGTATGGTATGGAATGAGATGTATAGTTTAATACGGTATTGTATGATAAGGTATGGTATAGAATAGTATATATGGTATGGTACGATATGGTACGGTATGGTATGGTACGGAATGGAATGTATGTTGTTGTACGGTATGGTATGGTATGGAGCGGTATGTACGGTATGGTATGGTCTGGTACGGTCTAGTACGCTATGGTATGGTATGTATGATACGGTATGGTATGGAATGGAATGTATGGTATGGTACGGTATGGTATGGTATGGAGTGGTATGTTTGGTATGGTACGGTATGGTATGGTACGGTATGGAATGAAATGGTATGTATGGTATGGTTTGGAATGATATGCATGGTATGGTATTGTATGGTATGGTATGGAATGGTATGTATGGTATGGTAGGTATGGTATGGAATGGTACGGTATTGTATAATACGGTATGGCATGGTATGGTATGTATGGTAAGGTATGGTACGGTTATGGTATGGCATGTATGGTATGGTACGGTATGGTATGGAATGGCACGTATGGTATGGTACTGTATGGTATGGTATCGTATGGTACGTTATGATATGGAATGGTTATATGATATGGTATGGTATAGAATGGTATTGTATGGCACGGTATGTATGGTATGGTATACTATTGTATGGTATGAACGGTAGGGTACCGTGTGATATGGTGTGGTATGACATGGTATTGTATTGTATGGTACGGTATGTTAAGGAATAGTATGGTACGGTATGTAATGGTACGGTACGGTATGGTATGGTACGGTACGGTATGGTATGGAATGGTATATATGGTATGGTGCGATATGGTATAGTATGGTATGGTATTATATGGTATGGTACGTTATGGTATGGCATGTATGGTATGGTATAGAATGGTATGGTATGGTACAGTATGGTATGTTAGGGTATGATATGATATTTTATGGTACGGGATTCCGGACAGGCCGCCATTGGAATGTCCACCTGGAAACGTTTAACGCTAGAACTTTATCTAGTGAGGCTAGCCTAGCAGTGCTGTTCGAGGAACTAGCGGGAAATAAATGGGATGTGATAGGGCTTAGCGAAGTTAGGAGGACAGGTGACGCGTATACAGTACTTAAGGACGGACACATACTGTGCTACCGCGGATTAGAGGATAGACGAGAAGTAGGTGTGGTACTCCTGAATAATAAGGATATAGCTGTCAACGTAGAGGAGTTCTGTAGTATTAACGAGAGGGTAGCAGCTACAGTAATTAGGCTGAATAGTTGGTACAAGCTGAAAGTGGTGCAGGCCTACGCGCCCACGTCCAGCCATGATGTCCAAACCGTTGAAAGTTTCTATGAGGACGTAGAATCGGCAATGAATAAAGCAAAATCGCAGTACACTGTACTGAGAAGCGACTTCAATGCGGAGGTGGGCAAGAAGCAGGCTGACGACCACGCGGTAGGTGACTATGGGATAGGCTCTAGAAATAGCAGGGGAGAGTTATTAGACGAATTCGTGGATAGAAATAATTTACGGATAATGAATACCTTCTTCCGCAAACGAGAAAACAGGAAGTGGACCTGGAAGAGCCCCAATGGTGAAACTAAAAATGAAATCGATTTCATACTATGCGCTAAACCTGGCATCATTCAGGATGTGGCCGTCCTCGGAAAGGTGCGTTGTAGCGACCACAGAATGGTAAGGTCTAGACTTTGCATAGATTTGAAGAGAGAATGGAAGAAGCTAGTGAAGAAGACCATTAACGAGTTAGCCGTAAGAGGGAAAGCACAGGAGTTTAGGATAGCGCTGGAAAACAGATATTCGGCTTTAACTGAGGAAGACGATCTTGATGTTCATACAATGCACGATAATCTGACATCAATAAATACGGAGTGCTCAGTAGAAGTAGGCTGTAGAACAGTTCTAAATGATACCGGGAAGCAAAGTCAGGTGACGAAAGATCTGATTAAGAAGCGCCAAAGCATGAGAGCGTCTAACCCTACGGACTGAATAGAAATAGCAGAGCTTTCGAAATTAATAGACAAGCGCAAGGTAGCCGACACAATGGCGCGTTATGGTACGATATGTATGGTATGGTACAGTATGGTACGGTGCGGTATGGTACAGTATGGTATGCTATGGTATGTTATGGAATGGTATGTTAGGTATGGTACGGTATGGTATGGTACGGTATGGAATGGTATGTATAGTATGGCATGGCACGGTATGGTATTGAACGGTATGGTAGAGTATGTATGGTATGGTATGGTATTGTAAGGAATGGTGTGGTATGGTATCGTACGGTATGGTATGTTATGGAATGGTATGTATGGTATGGTAGGGTATGATATGCTATGGTATGGTACGGAACGGTATGGTACGGCATGGTATGGTTTCATACAGTATGGTATGGTATGTGATGGTATGTGTGGTATGGTACGGTATGATATAGTATGTATGGTATGGTATGGTACGGTTTGGTATGATATTATATGGTATGGTATGGGATGGTACGGTATGGCATGGCATGGTATGGTTTAGTATACATGCTATGGTACGGTATGGTACGGTATGGAATGGTATTGAATGGTATGTATTGTATGATACGGAATGGTATGGTACGGTATGGCACGGTATGGTATTCTATGTATAGTATGGTATGGTACGGCATGGAATAGTATGTATGGTATGGTATCGTACGGTATGGTATGGTTTGGAATGGAATGTATTGTATCGTATGGTATGGTATAGTATGGTATGTATGGTATGGTACAGTATGGTATGGTTCGCTATGGAATGGTGTGTATGGTATGGTACAGTATGGCACGGTATGGTATTGAATGGTACGGTACGGTATGGTATGCTATGGTATAGTATGATATGGAATGGTAGTATTGTATGTTACGGTATGGAATGGTATGTAAGGTATGGTATGGTGTGGTACTTATGGTATGGTATGGAATAAAATGGTATGGAGTGGTATGTATGCTATGGTACGGTATGGAATGGTATGGTACAGTCTGTACAGTATGGTATGTGCTGGTATAGTCTGGTATGGTATGGAATAGAATGTATGGTATGGTCGGTACGGTACCATATGGTACGGCATGGTATGGTACTGTATGGTATGGTATGGCACGTTATGGTACGATATGTATGGTATGGTACGGTATGGTATGGTACAGTATGGTACGGTGCGGTATGATACAGTATGGTATGCTAAGGTATGGTAAGGAATGGTATGTATGGTATGGTACGGTGTGGTATGGTACGGTATGGAATGTTATGTATAGTATGGTATGGCACGGTATGGTATGGAACGGTATGGTAGAGTATGTATGGTATGGTATGGTACGGTACAATATGGTACGGTATTGTAAGGAATGGTATGGTATGGTATCGTACGGTATGGTATGTTATGGAATGGTATGTATGGTATGGTAGGGTATGATATGCTATGGTATGATACGGAATGGTATGTATGGTATGGTACGGTATGGTATGGTACAATATGGTATGGTAGGTTATGGTATGGTATCGTACAGTATGGTATGGTATGTAATGGTATGTGTGGTATGGTACGGTATGGTATGGTATGTATAGTATGGTATGGTACGGTATGCTATGATATTATATGGAATGGTATGGGATGGTACGGTATGGTATGGCATGGTATGGTATAGCATGTATGGTATGGTACGGTATGGTATGGTATTGATTGGTATGTATTGTATGATACGGCATGTTATTGTACGGTATGGCACGGTATGGTATTGCAGGTATAGTATGGTACGGTACGGCATGGAATAGTATGTATGGTATGGTATCGTACGGTATGGTATGGTTTTGAATGAAATGTATTGTATGGTACGGTATAGCATGGAATGATATGTATGGTATGGTACAGTAAGGTATGGTATGGTATGGAATGATATGTATAGTATGGTACAGTATGGTATGGTATTGTATGGAATAATATGTATAGTATGGTACAGTATGGTATGGAATTGTAGATATGGTATGGTACGGTATGGTACGGTATTGTATGGTATGTATGGTATGGTACAGTATAGTAGGGTACGCTATGGAATGGTATGTATATTATGGTACAGTATGGCACGGTATGGTATTGAATGGTATGGTACGGTATGGTATGCTATGGTATAGTATGATATGGAATGGTAGTATTGTATGTTACGGTATGGAATGGTATGTAAGGTATGGTATGGTGTGGTACTTATGGTATGGTATGGAATAAAATGGTATGGAGTGGTATGTATGCTATGGTACGGTATGGAATGGTATGGTACAGTCTGTACAGTATGGTATGTGCTGGTATAGTTTGGTATGGTATGGAATGGAATGTATGGTATGGTCGGTACGGTACCATATGGTACGGCATGGTATGGTACTGTATGGTATGGTATGGCACGTTATGGTACGGTATGGTATGGTACAGTATGGTACGGTGCGGTATGATACAGTATGGTATGCTAAGGTATGGTAAGGAATGGTATGTATGGTATGGTACGGTGTGGTATGGTACGGTATGGAATGATATGTATAGTATGGTATGGCACGGTATGGTATGGAACGGTATGGTAGAGTATGTATGGTATGGTATGGTACGGTACAATATGGTACGGTATTGTAAGGAATGGTATGGTATGGTATCGTACGGTATGGTATGTTATGGAATGGTTTGTATGGTATGGTAGGGTATGATATGCTATGGTATGATACGGAATGGTATGTATGGTATGGTACGGTATGGTATGGTACAATATGGTATGGTAGGTTATGGTATGGTATCGTACAGTATGGTATGGTATGTAATGGTATGTGTGGTATGGTACGGTATGGTATGGTATGTATAGTATGGTATGGTACGGTATGCTATGATATTATATGGAATGGTATGGGATGGTACGGTATGGTATGGCATGGTATGGTATAGCATGTATGGTATGGTACGGTATGGTATGGTATTGATTGGTATGTATTGTATGATACGGCATGTTATTGTACGGTATGGCACGGTATGGTATTGCAGGTATAGTATGGTACGGTACGGTATGGAATAGTATGTATGGTATGGTATCGTACGGTATGGTATGGTTTGGAATGAAATGTATTGTATGGTACGGTATAGCATGGAATGGTATGTATGGTATGGTACAGTAACGTATGGTATGGTATGGAATGATATGTATAGTATGGTACAGTATGGTATGGTATTGTATGGAATAATATGTATAGTATGGTACAGTATGGTATGGAATTGTAGATATGGTATGGTACGGTATGGTACGGTATTGTATGGTATGTATGGTATGGTACAGTATAGTAGGGTACGCTATGGAATGGTATGTATATTATGGTACAGTATGGCACGGTATGGTATTGAATGGTATGGTACGGTATGGATTGCTATGGTATAGTATGATATGGAATGGTAGTATTGTATGTTACGGTATGGAATGGTATGTATGGTATGGTACGGTGTGGAATGGTATGGTACAGTAAGTACAGTATGGTATGGTCTGGTATGGTCTGGTACACTATGGTATGGTATGGTATGTATGGTATTGTATGGAATGGAACGTATGGTACGGCATGGTATGGTACTGTATGGTATGGTACGCTATGTATGGTATGGCACGGTATGGTACGCTATGTATGGTATGGTACTGTATAGTATGGTACATTATGGTACGGTATGGTATGGTAAGGTATGGAACGATATGGTATGGCAAGGTATGGAATGGTGTGTATAGTATGGTACAGTATGGTATTGAATTGTATATATGGTATGGTATGCTATTGTATGGTATGGTACAGTATGGTACGATGCGGTATGGTACAGTATAGTATGCTATGGTATGGTATGGTATGTATGGTATGGCACGGTATGGCATGGTACGGTACTGTATGGTACGGTATGGAATGGTATGTATGGGATGGTATGGCACGGTATGGTATGGAATGGTATGGCAGAGTATGTATGGTATGGTATGGCACGGAACTATATGGTGCGGTATTGTAAGGAATGGTATGTTATGGTATCGTATGGTATGGTATGTTATGGAATGGAATGTATGGTATAATACAGTATGATGTGCTATGGTTGGTATGAAATGGTATGTATGGTATGGTACAAAATGGTATGGTACGGTACAGTATGGTATGGTATGGTATCATACAGTATGGTATAGTATGTAATGGTATGTGTGGTATGGTACGGTATGATATGGTGTGTATGGTATTGTATGGTTTGGTATGCTATGATATTATATGGTATGGTATGGGTTGGTACGGTATGGTATGGCACGGTATGGTATATTATGTATGGTACGGTACGGTATGGACGGTATGGTATTGTATGTATAGTATGATACGGTACGGTATGGAATAGTATGTATGGTATGGTATAGTATCGTACGGTATGGTATGGTTTGGAATGGAATGTAATGTATGGTACGGTATGGTATGGAATGGTATGTTTGGTATGGTACAGTATGGTATGGTATAGAATGATATGTATGGTACAGTATGGTATGGAATTGTATGTATGGTATGGTACGGTATGGAATGGTACGGTATTGCACGCTATGGTACGGTACGATATGATACGGTATGGTACGGTATGGTATGGTATGGTATGGTGCGGTAAGGTATGGTACGGAATGGTACGGTATTGTATGGTATGGTATGGTACGGTATGGTATCGAATAGTATGTATGGTATGGAATGGTACGTACAGTATGGTACGGTTCGGTATGGAATAGTATGTATGGTAATGTATGGTATCATGCGGTATGGTATGCTTTGAAATGGTATGTATTGTATGGTACAGTATGAAATGGTATGTATGGTATGGTATGGTACAGTATGCTATGATATGGAATGGTGTGGGATGGTATGGTATGGCATGTTAAGTATTTTATGGTATGGAATGGTATGTATGGCATGGTACAGTATGGTATGGTATGGAATGAGATGTATAGTTTAATACGGTATGGTATGATAAGGTATGGTATAGAATGTATATATCGTATGGTACGATATGGTACGGTATGGTATGGTATGGCATGTATGTTATAGTACTGTATGGTATGGAGTGGTATGTACGGTATGGTATGGTCTGGTACGGTCTAGTACGCTATGGTATGGTATGTATGGTACGGTATGGTATGGAATGGCATGTATGGTATGGTACGGTATGGTATGGTATGGTATTGTATGGAATGGTGTGTATGGTATGGTACGGTATGGTATGGTATCATACAGTATGGTATGGTATGTAATAGTATGTGCGGTATGGTACGGTATGATATGGTATGTATAGTATGGTATGGTGTGCTATGATAATATATGGTATGGTATGGGATGGTATGGTATGGTATGGCATGGTAGGTCTAGTATGTATGGAATGGTACGGTATGGTATGTTATTGATTGGTATGTATTGTATGATACGGCATGGTATGGTACGGTATGGCACGGTATGGTATTGCATGTATAGTATGGTTCGGTACGGTATGGAATAGTATGTATGGTATGGTATCGTACGGTATGGTATGGTGAGGAATGGAATGTATTGTATGGTACGGTATGGTATGGAATGGTATCTATGGTATGGTACAGTAAGGTATGGTATGGTATGGAATGATATGTATAGTATGGTATAGTATGGTATGGAATGGTAGTATGGTATGGCACGGAATGGAATGGTATGGTATGGAATGGTATGTATGCTATGGTATGGTACGTATGGTATGGTACGGTATGAAATGGTTTGGTGTGGTATGTATGGTATGGTACGGTATGGTATGGTATGGCACGGTATGGTACGGTATGGAATGGAATGTATGGTATAATACGGTATGATAAGGTATGGTACGGTATGGTAAGGCATGGTACGGCATGGTACGGAATGGTATGTATGGTATGGTACAGTATGCTATGATATGGTATGGTATGGGATGTTACGGTATGGTATGGTATGTATGGTATGGTGCGGTATGGAATAGTATGGTATGGTATGGAATGGTACGTACAGTATGGTACAGCAAGGTATGGTACGGTTTGGTATAGAATAGTATGTATGGTAATGTATGGTATCATACGGTATGGTATGGTTTGAAATGGTATGTATTGTATGATACAGTATGAAATGGTATGTATGTTATGGCACAGTATGCTATGATATGGTATGGTGTGGGATGGTATGGTATGGCATGTTAAGTATCGTATGGTATGGTATGGAATGGTATGTATGGTATGGTACGGTATGGTATGGAATGAGATGTATAGTTTAATACGGTATTGTATGATAAGGTATGGTGTAGAATAGTATATATGGTATGGTACGATATGGTACGGTATGGTATGGTACGGAATGGAATATATGTTGTTGTACGGTATAGTATGGTATGGAGCGGTATGTACGGTATGGTATGGTCTGGTACGGTCTAGTACGCTATGGTATGGTATGTATGGTACGGTATGGTATGGAATGGAATGTATGGTATGGTACGGTATGGTATGGTATGGAGTGGTATGTTTGGTATGGTACGGTATGGTATGGTACGGTATGGAATGAAATGGTATGTATGGTATGGTTTGGAATGATATGCATGGTATGGTATTGTATGGTATGGTATGGAATGGTATGTATGGTATGGTAGGTATGGTATGGAATGGTACGGTATTGTATAATACGGTATGGCATGGTATGGTATGTATGGTAAGGTATGGTACGGTTATGGTATGGCATGTATGGTATGGTACGGTATGGTATGGAATGGCACGTATGGTATGGTACTGTATGGTATGGTATCGTATGGTACGTTATGATATGGAATGGTTATATGATATGGTATGGTATAGAATGGTATTGTATGGCACGGTATGTATGGTATGGTATAATATTGTATGGTATGAACGGTAGGGTACCGTGTGATTAGGTGTGGTATGACATGGTATTGTATTGTATGGTACGGTATGTTAAGGAATAGTATGGTACGGTATGTAATGGTACGGTACGGTATGGTATGGTACGGTACGGTATGGTATGGAATGGTATATATGGTATGGTGCGATATGGTATAGTATGGTATGGTATTATATGGTATGGTACGTTATGGTATGGCATGTATGGTATGGTATAGAATGGTATGGTATGGTACAGTATGGTATGTTAGGGTATGATATGATATTTTATGGTACGGGATTCCGGACAGGCCGCCATTGGAATGTCCACCTGGAAACGTTTAACGCTAGAACTTTATCTAGTGAGGCTAGCCTAGCAGTGCTGTTCGAGGAACTAGCGGGAAATAAATGGGATGTGATAGGGCTTAGCGAAGTTAGGAGGACAGGTGACGCGTATACAGTACTTAAGGACGGACACATACTGTGCTACCGCGGATTAGAGGATAGACGAGAAGTGGGTGTGGTACTCCTGAATAATAAGGATATAGCTGTCAACGTAGAGGAGTTCTGTAGTATTAACGAGAGGGTAGCAGCTACAGTAATTAGGCTGAATAGTTGGTACAAGCTGAAAGTGGTGCAGGCCTACGCGCCCACGTCCAGCCATGATGTCCAAACCGTTGAAAGTTTCTATGAGGACGTAGAATCGGCAATGAATAAAGCAAAATCGCAGTACACTGTACTGAGGGGCGACTTCAATGCGGAGGTGGGCAAGAAGCAGGCTGACGACCACGCGGTAGGTGACTATGGGATAGGCTCTAGAAATAGCAGGGGAGAGTTATTAGACGAATTCGCGGATAGAAATAATTTACGGATCATGAATACCTTCTTCCGCAAACGAGAAAACAGGAAGTGGACCTGGAAGAGCCCCAATGGTGAAACTAAAAATGAAATCGATTTCATACTATGCGCTAAACCTGGCATCATTCAGGATGTGGCCGTCCTCGGAAAGGTGCGTTGTAGCGACCACAGAATGGTAAGGTCTAGACTTTGCATAGATTTGAAGAGAGAATGGAAGAAGCTAGTGAAGAAGACCATTAACGAGTTAGCCGTAAGAGGGAAAGCACAGGAGTTTAGGATAGCGCTGGAAAACAGATATTCGGCTTTAACTGAGGAAGACGATCTTGATGTTCATACAATGCACGATAATCTGACATCAATAAATACGGAGTGCTCAGTAGAAGTAGGCTGTAGAACAGTTCTAAATGATACCGGGAAGCAAAGTCAGGTGACGAAAGATCTGATTAAGAAGCGCCAAAGCATGAGAGCGTCTAACCCTACGGACTGAATAGAAATAGCAGAGCTTTCGAAATTAATAAACAAGCGCAAGGTAGCCGACACAATGGCGCGTTATGGTACGATATGAATGGTATGGTACAGTATGGTACGGTGCGGTATGGTACAGTATGGTATGCTATGGTATGTTATGGAATGGTATGTTAGGTATGGTACGGTATGGTATGGTACGGTATGGAATGGTATGTATAGTATGGCATGGCACGGTATGGTATTGAACGGTATGGTAGAGTATGTATGGTATGGTATGGTATTGTAAGGAATGGTGTGGTATGGTATCGTACGGTATGGTATGTTATGGAATGGTATGTATGGTATGGTAGGATATGATATGCTATGGTATGGTACGGAACGGTATGGTACGGCATGGTATGGTTTCATACAGTATGGTATGGTATGTGATGGTATGTGTGGTATGGTACGGTATGATATAGTATGTATGGTATGGTATGGTACGGTTTGGTATGATATTTAATGGTATGGTATGGGATGGTACGGTATGGCATGGCATGGTATGGTATAGTATACATGGTATGGTACGGTATGGTACGGTATGGAATGGTATTGAATGGTATGTATTGTATGATACGGAATGGTATGGTACGGTATGGCACGGTATGGTATTCTATGTATAGTATGGTACGGTACGGCATGGAATAGTATGTATGGTATGGTATCGTACGGTATGGTATGGTTTGGAATGGAATGTATTGTATCGTATGGTACGGTATAGTATGGTATGTATGGTATGGTACAGTATGGTATGGTTCGCTATGGAATGGTGTGTATGTTATGGTACAGTATGGCACGGTATGGTATTGAATGGTATGGTACGGTATGGTATGCTATGGTATAGTATGATATGGAATGGTAGTATTGTATGTTACGGTATGGAATGGTATGTAAGGTATGGTATGGTGTGGTACGTATGGTATGGTATGGAATAAAATGGTATGGAGTGGTATGTACGCTATGGTACGGTATGTAATGGTATGGTACAGTCTGTACAGTATGGTATGTGCTGGTATGGTCTGGTAGACTATGGTATGGTATGGTATGGAATGGAATGTATGGTATGGTCGGTACGGTACCATATGGTACGGCATGGTATGGTACTGTATGGTTAGGTATGGCACGTTATGGTACGATATGTATGGTATGGTACGGTATGGTATGGTACAGTATGGTACGGTGCGGTATGATACAGTATGGTATGCTAAGGTATGGTATGGAATGGTATGTATGGTATGGTACGGTGTGGTATGGTACGGTATGGAATGATATGTATAGTATGGTATGGCACGGTATGGTATGGAACGGTATGGTAGAGTATGTATGGTATGGTATGGTACGGTACAATATGGTACGGTATTGTAAGGAATGGTATGGTATGGTATCGTACGGTATGGTATGTTATGGAATGGTATGTATGGTATGGTAGGGTATGATATGCTATGGTATGATACGGAATGGTATGTATGGTATGGTACGGTATGGTATGGTACAATATGGTATAAGGTTATGGTATGGTATCGTACGGTATGGTATGGTATGTAATGGTATGTGTGGTATGGTACGGTATGGTATGGTATGTATAGTATGGTATGGTACGGTATGCTATGATATTATATGGAATGGTATGGGATGGTACGGTATGGTATGGCATGGTATGGTATAGCATGTATGGTATGGTACGGTATGGTATGGTATTGATTGGTATGTATTGTATGATACGGCATGTTATGGTACGGTATGGCACGGTATGGTATTGCAGGTATAGTATGGTACGGTACGGTCTGGAATAGTATGTATGGTATGGTATCGTACGGTATGGTATGGTTTGGAATGAAATGTATTGTATGGTACGGTATAGTATGAAATGGTATGTATGGTATGGTACAGTAAGGTATGGTATGGTATGGAATGATATGTATAGTATGGTACAGTATGGTATGGTATTGTATGGAATAATATGTATAGTATGGTACAGTATGGTATGGAATTGTAGATATGGTATGGTACGGTATGGTACGGTATTGTATGGTATGTATGGTATGGTACAGTATAGTAGGGTACGCTATGGAATGGTATGTATATTATGGTACAGTATGGCACGGTATGGTATTGAATGGTATGGTACGGTATGGATTGCTATGGTATAGTATGATATGGAATGGTAGTATTGTATGTTACGGTATGGAATGGTATGTATGGTATGGTACGGTGTGGAATGGTATGGTACAGTAAGTACAGTATGGTATGGTCTGGTATGGTCTGGTACACTATGGTATGGTATGGTATGTATGGTATTGTATGGAATGGAACGTATGGTACGGCAAGGTATGGTACTGTATGGTATGGTACGCTATGTATGGTATGGCACGGTATGGTACGCTATGTATGGTATGGTACTGTATAGTATGGTACATTATGGTACGGTATGGTATGGTAAGGTATGGAACGATATGGAATGGTAAGGTATGGAATGGTGTGTATAGTATGGTACAGTATGGTATTGAATTGTATATATGGTATGGTATGCTATTGTATGGTATGGTACAGTATGGTACGATGCGGTATGGTACAGTATGGTATGCTATGGTATGGTATGGTATGTATGGTATGGCACGGTATGGCATGGTACGGTATGGTATGGTACGGTATGGAATGGTATGTATGGGATGGTATGGCACGGTATGGTATGGAATGGTATGGCAGAGTATGTATGGTATGGTATGGCACGGAACTATATGGTGCGGTATTGTAAGGAATGGTATGGTATGGTATCGTATGGTATGGTATGTTATGGAATGGAATGTATGGTATAATACAGTATGATGTGCTATGGTATGGTATGAAATGGTATGTATGGTATGGTACAAAATGGTATGGTACGGTACAGTATGGTATGGTATGGTATCATACAGTATGGTATAGTATGTAATGGTATGTGTGGTATTGTACGGTATGAAATGGTGTGTATGGTATGGTATGGTTTGGTATGCTATGATATTATATGGTATGGTATGGGTTGGTACGGTATGGTATGGCACGGTATGGTATATTATGTATGGTACGGTACGGTATGGACGGTATGGTATTGTATGTATAGTATGATACGGTACGGTATGGAATAGTATGTATGGTATGGTATAGTATCGTACGGTATGGTATGGTTTGGAATGGAATGTAATGTATGGTACGGTATGGTATGGAATGGTATGTTTGGTATGGTACAGTATGGTATGGTATAGAATGATATGTATAGTATGGTACAGTATGGTATGGAATTGTATGTATGGTATGGTACGGTATGGAATGGTACGGTATTGCACGCTATGGTACGGTACGATATGATACGGTATGGTACGGTATGGTATGTTATGGTATGGTGCGGTAAGGTATGGTACGGAATGGTACGGTATTGTATGGTATGGTATGGTGCGGTATGGTATCGAATAGTATGTATGGTATGGTATAGAATGGTATGGAATGGTACAGTATGGTATGGTATGTATGGCATGTTATGGTATAGTATGGTATGGAATGGTAATATGGTATGGTACGATGTGGTATAGTATGGTACGGTAGTGTATGGTATGGTATGGCACGGTACGGTATTTTTCGGTATGGTATGGTACGGTATGGTATGGTATGGAATCACATGTATGGTATGGTACAGTATGGTATTGCATGGTATGGAGTGGTATGTATGGTATGGTACGGTATGGAATGGAATGTATGGTATGGTACGGTATGGTACGGTATGGTAAGGCATGGGACGGCATGGCACGGAATTGTATGTATGGTATGGTACGATATGGTATGGAGTGGAATGTATGGTATGCTAAGGTAAGGTATGGTACCATATCGAATGGAATAGTATGTATGGTATGGTATGGAATTTTATGTATGGTATGGTGTGGTATGGTATGGTACAGTATGGTATGGAATGGTACGGTATGGTATGATACGGTATAGTATGGTACGGTATGGTATGGATGGTATGGTATGGTATGGTACGGTGTGGTATGGTATCGTATAGTATGGTATGTAATGATGTGTGTGTTTGGTAATATATGAAATGGTATGTATGGTACGGTACGGTACAGTATGCTATGATATTGTATGGTAAGAGATGTTACGGTATGGTATGGTATGTATGGTATGGTACGGTATAGAATAGTATGGTATGGTATGGAATGGTACGTCCAGTATGGTACGGTTCGGTATGGAATAGTATGTATGGTAATGTATGGTATCATGCGGTATGGTATGCTTTGAAATGGTATGTATTGTATGGTACAGTATGAAATGGTATGTATGGTATGGTATGGTACAGTATGCTATGATATGGAATGGTGTGGGATGGTATGGTATGGCATGTTAAGTATGGTATGGTATGGAATGGTATGTATGGCATGGTACGGTATGGTATGGTATGGAATGAGATGTATAGTTTAATACGGTATGGTATAAGGTATGGTATAGAATGTATATATCGTATGGTACGATATGGTACGGTATGGTATGGTACGGAATGGCATGTATGTTATAGTACTGTATGGTATGGAGTGGTATGTACGGTATGGTATGGTCTGGTACGGTCTAGTACGCTATGGTATGGTATGTATGGTACGGTATGGTATGGAATGGCATGTATGGTATGGTACGGTATGGTATGGTATGGAGTGGTATGTATGGAATGGTAGGGTATGATATGCTATGGTATTGTATGGAATGGTGTGTATGGTATGGTATGGTATGGTATGGTACGGTATGGTATGGTATCATACAGTATGGTATGGTATGTAATAGTATGTGCGGTATGGTACGGTATGATATGGTATGTATAGTATGGTATGGTGTGCTATGATAATATATGGTATGGTATGGGATGGTATGGTATGGTATGGCATGGTATGGTCTAGTATGTATGGAATGGTACGGTATGGTATGTTATTGATTGGTATGTATTGTATGATACGGCATGGTATGGTACGGTATGGCACGGTATGGTATTGCATGTATAGTATGGTTCGGTATGGTATGGAATAGTATGTATGGTATGGTATCGTACGGTATGGTATGGTGAGGAATGGAATGTATTGTATGGTACGGTATGGTATGGAATGGTATGTATGGTATGGTACAGTAAGGTATGGTATGGTATGGAATGATATGTATAGTATGGTATAGTATGGTATGGAATGGTAGTATGGTATGGCACGGAATGGTATGGTATGGCACGGTATGGTACGGTATGGAATGGAATGTATGGTATGGTACGGTATGATAAGGTATGGTACGGTATGGTAAGGCATGGTACGGCATGGTACGGAATGGTATGTATGGTATGGTACAGTATGCTATGATATGGTATGGTATGGGATGTTACGGTATGGTATGGTATGTATGGTATGGTTCGGTATGGAATAGTATGGTATGGTATGGAATGGTACATACAGTATGGTACAGCAAGGTATGGTACGGTTTGGTATGGAATAGTATGTATGGTAATGTATGGTATCATACGGTATGGTATGGTTTGAAATGGTATGTATTGTATGATACAGTATGAAATGGTATGTATGGTATGGCACAGTATGCTATGATATGGTATGGTGTGGGAAGGAATGGTATGGCATGTTAAGTATGGTATGGTATGGTATGGAATGGTATGTATGGTATGGTACGGTATGGTATGGAATGAGATGTATAGTTTAATACGGTATGGTATGATAAGGTATGGTATAGAATAGTATATATTGTATGGTACGATATGGTACGGTATGGTATGGTACGGAATGGAATGTATGTTGTTGTACGGTATGGTATGGTATGGAGCGGTATGTACGGTATGGTATGGTCTGGTACGGTCTAGTACGCTATGGTATGGTATGTATGATACGGTATGGTATGGAATGGAATGTATGGTATGGTACGGTATGGTATGGTATGGAGTGGTATGTTTGGTATGGTACGGTATGGTATGGTACGGTATGGAATGAAATGGTATGTATGGTATGGTTTGGAATGATATGCATAGTATGGTATTGTATGGTATGGAATGGAATGGTATGTATGGTATGGTAGGTATGGTATGGAATGGTACGGTATTGTATAATACGGTATGGCATGGTATGGTATGTATGGTAAGGTATGGTACGGTTATGGTATGGCATGTATGGTATGGTACGGTATGGTATGGAATGGCACTTATGGTATGGTACTGTATGGTATGGTATCGTATGGTACGTTATGATATGGAATGGTTATATGATATGGTATGGTATAGAATGGTATTGTATGGCACGGTATGTATGGTATGGTATACTATTGTATGGTATGAACGGTAGGGTACCGTGTGATATGGTGTGGTATGACATGGTATTGTATTGTATGGTACGGTATGTTAAGGAATAGTATGGTACGGTATGTAATGGTACGGTACGGTATGGTATGGTACGGTACGGTATGGTATGGAATGGTACATATGGTATGGTGCGATATGGTATAGTATGGTATGGTATTATATTGTATGGTACGTTATGGTATGGCATGTATGGTATGGTATAGAATGGTATGGTATGGTACAGTATGGTATGTTAGGGTATGATATGATATTTTATGGTACGGGATTCCGGACAGGCCGCCATTGGAATGTCCACCTGGAAACGTTTAACGCTAGAACTTTATCTAGTGAGGCTAGCCTAGCAGTGCTGTTCGAGGAACTAGCGGGAAATAAATGGGATGTGATAGGGCTTAGCGAAGTTAGGAGGACAGGTGACGAGTATACAGTACTTAAGGACGGACACATACTGTGCTACTGCGGATTAGAGGATAGACGAGAAGTAGGTGTGGTACTCCTGAATAATAAGGATATAGCTGTCAACGTAGAGGAGTTCTGTAGTATTAACGAGAGGGTAGCAGCTACAGTAATTAGGCTGAATAGTTGGTACAAGCTGAAAGTGGTGCAGGCCTACGCGCCCACGTCCAGCCATGATGTCCAAACCGTTGAAAGTTTCTATGAGGACGTAGAATCGGCAATGAATAAAGCAAAATCGCAGTACACTGTACTGAGGGGCGACTTCAATGCGGAGGTGGGCAAGAAGCAGGCTGACGACCACGCGGTAGGTGACTATGGGATAGGCTCTAGAAATAGCAGGGGAGAGTTATTAGACGAATTCGCGGATAGAAATAATTTACGGATCATGAATACCTTCTTACGCAAACGAGAAAACAGGAAGTGGACCTGGAAGAGCCCCAATGGTGAAACTAAAAATGAAATCGATTTCATACTATGCGCTAAACCTGGCATCATTCAGGATGTGGCCGTCCTCGGAAAGGTGCGTTGTAGCGACCACAGAATGGTAAGGTCTAGACTTTGCATAGATTTGAAGAGAGAATGGAAGAAGCTAGTGAAGAAGACCATTAACGAGTTAGCCGTAAGAGGGAAAGCACAGGAGTTTAGGATAGCGCTGGAAAACAGATATTCGGCTTTAACTGAGGAAGACGATCTTGATGTTCATACAATGCACGATAATCTGACATCAATAAATACGGAGTGCTCAGTAGAAGTAGGCTGTAGAACAGTTCTAAATGATACCGGGAAGCAAAGTCAGGTGACGAAAGATCTGATTAAGAAGTGCCAAAGCATGAGAGCGTCTAACCCTACGGACTGAATAGAAATAGCAGAGCTTTCGAAATTAATAAACAAGTGCAAGGTAGCCGACACAATGGCGCGTTATGGTACGATATGTATGGTATGGTACAGTATGGTATGCTATGGTATGTTATGGAATGGTATGTTAGGTATGGTACGGTATGGTATGGTACGGTATGGAATGGTATGTATAGTATGGCATGGCACGGTATGGTATTGAACGGTATGGTAGAGTATGTATGGTATGGTATGGTATTGTAAGGAATGGTGTGGTATGGTATCGTACGGTATGGTATGTTATGGAATGGTATGTATGGTATGGTAGGGTATGGTATGCTATGGTATGGTACGGAACGGTATGGTACGGCATGGTATGGTTTCATACAGTATGGTATGGTATGTGATGGTATGTGTGGTATGGTACGGTATGATATAGTATGTATGGTATGGTATGGTACGGTTTGGTATGATATTATATGGTATGGTATGGGATGGTACGGTATGGCATGGCATGGTATGGTATAGTATACATGGTATGGTACGGTATGGTACGGTATGGTACGGTATGGAATGGTATTGAATGGTATGTATTGTATGATACGGAATGGTATGGTACGGTATGGCACGGTATGGTATTCTATGTATAGTATGGTACGGTACGGCATGGAATAGTATGTATGGTATGGTATCGTACGGTATAGTATGGTTTGGAATGGAATGTATTGTATCGTATGGTATGGTATAGTATGGTATGTATGGTATGGTACAGTATGGTATGGTTCGCTATGGAATGGTGTGTATGTTATGGTACAGTATGGCACGGTATGGTATTGAATGGTATGGTACGGTATGGTAAGCTATGGTATAGTATGATATGGAATGGTAGTATTGTATGTTACGGTATGGAATGGTATGTAAGGTATGGTATGGTGTGGTACGTATGGTATGGTATGGAATAAAATGGTATGGAGTGGTATGTATGCTATGGTACGGTATGGAATGGTATGGTACAGTCTGTACAGTATGGTATGTGCTGGTATGGTCTGGTAGACTATGGTATGGTATGGAATAGAATGTATGGTATGGTCGGTACGGTACCATATGGTACGGCATGGTATGGTACTGTATGGTATGGTATGCTATGTATGGTATGGCACGTTATGGTACGATATGTATGGTATGGTACGGTATGGTATGGTACAGTATGGTACGGTGCGGTATGATACAGTATGGTATGCTAAGGTATGGTATGGAATGGTATGTATGGTATGGTACGGTGTGGTATGGTACGGTATGGAATGATATGTATAGTATGGTATGGCACGGTATGGTATGGAACGGTATGTTAGAGTATGTATGGTATGGTATCGTACGGTATGGTATGTTATGGAATGGTATGTATGGTATGGTAGGGTATGATA
Organism: Amblyomma americanum; assembly: GCF_052857255.1. Lineage (NCBI taxonomy): Eukaryota > Metazoa > Arthropoda > Arachnida > Ixodida > Ixodidae > Amblyomma > Amblyomma americanum. The sequence continues at coordinate 449,329,240 of NC_135497.1, forward strand.
TGCTATGGTATGATACGGAATGGTATGTATGGTATGGTACGGTATGGTATGGTACAATATGGTATGGTAGGTTATGGTATGGTATCGTACAGTATGGTATGGAATGTAATGGTATGTGTGGTATGGTACGGTATGGTTTGGTATGCATAGTATGGTATGGTACGGTATGCTATGATATTATATGGAATGGTATGGGATGGTACGGTATGGTATGGCATGGTATGGTATAGCATGTATGGTATGGTACGGTATGGTATTGATTGGTATGTATTGTATGATACGGCATGTTATGGTACGGTATGGCACGGTATGGTATTGCAGGTATAGTATGGTACGGTACGGTATGGAATAGTATGTATGGTATGGTATCGTACGGTATGGTATGGTTTGGAATGATATGTATTGTATGGTACGGTATAGTATGGAATGGTATGTATGGTATGGTACAGTAAGGTATGGTATGGTATGGAATGATATGTATAGTATGGTACAGTATGGTATGGTATGGTATGGAATAATATGTATAGTATGGTACAGTATGGTATGGAATTGTATATATGGTATGGTACGGTATGGTACGGTATTGCATGGTATGTATGGTATGGTACAGTATAGTAGGGTACGCTATGGAATGGTATGTATATTATGGTACAGTATGGCACGGTATGGTATTGAATGGTATGGTACGGTATGGATTGCTATGGTATAGTATGATATGGAATGGTAGTATTGTATGTTACGGTATGGAATGGTATGTATGGTATGGTACGGTGTGGAATGGTATGGTACAGTAAGTACAGTATGGTATGGTCTGGTATGGTCTGGTACACTATGGTATGGTATGGTATGTATGGTATCGTATGGAATGGAACGTATGGTACGGCATGGTATGGTACTGCACGGTATGGTACGATATGTATGGTATGGTACTGTATAGTATGGTACAGTATGGTACGGTATGGTATGGTAAGGTATGGAACGATATGGTATGGTAAGGTATGGAATGGTGTGTATAGTATGGTACAGTATGGTATTGAATTGTATATATGGTATGGTATGCTATTGTATGGTATGGTACAGTATGGTACGATGCGGTATGGTACAGTATGGTATGCTATGGTATGGTATGGTATGTATGGTATGGCACGGTATGGCATGGTACGGTATGGTATGGTACGGTATGGAATGGTATGTATGGGATGGTATGGCACGGTATGGTATGGAATGGTATGGCAGAGTATGTATGGTATGGTATGGCACGGAACTATATGGTGCGGTATTGTAAGGAATGGTATGGTATGGTATCGTATGGTATGGTATGTTATGGAATGGAATGTATGGTATAATACAGTATGATGTGCTATGGTATGGTATGAAATGGTATGTATGGTATGGTACAAAATGGTATGGTACGGTACAGTATGGTATGGTATGGTCTCATACAGTATGGTGTAGTATGTAATGGTATGTGTGGTATGGTACGGTATGATATGGTGTGTATGGTATGGTATGGTTTGGTATGCTATGATATTATATGGTATGGTATGGGTTGGTACGGTATGGTATGGCACGGTATGGTATATTATGTATGGTACGGTACGGTATGGACGGTATGGTATTGTATGTATAGTATGATACGGTACGGTATGGAATAGTATGTATGGTATGGTATAGTATCGTACGGTATGGTATGGTTTGGAATGGAATGTAATGTATGGTACGGTATGGTATGGAATGGTATATTTGGTATGGTACAGTATGGTATGGTATAGAATGATATGTATAGTATGGTACAGTATGGTATGGAATTGTATGTATGGTATGGTACGGTATGGAATGGTACGGTATTGCACGCTATGGTACGGTACGATATGATACGGTATGGTACGGTATGGTATGTTATGGTATGGTACGGTAAGGTATGGTACGGAATGGTACGGTATTGTATGGTATGGTATGGTACGGTATGGTATGGAATAGTATGTATGGTATGGTATAGAATGGCATGGAATGGTACAGTATGGTATAGTATGTATGGCATGTTATGGTATAGTATGGTACGGAATGGTAATATGGTATGGTACGATGTGGTATAGTATGGTACGGTAGTGTATGGTATGGTATGGCACGGTACGGTATTTTTCGGTATGGTATGGTATGGAATCACATGTATGGTATGGTACAGTATGGTATTGCATTGTATGGAGTGGTATGTATGGTATGGTACGGTATGGAATGGAATATATGGTATGGTACGGTATGGTAAGGTATGGTAAGGCATGGGACGGCATGGTACGGAATGGTATGTATGGTATGGTACGATATGGTATGGAGTGGAATGTATGGTATGATATGGTAAGGTATGGTACCATATCGAATGGAATAGTATGTATGGTATGGTATGGTATGGAATGATATGTATGGTATGGTGTGGTATGGTATGGTACAGTATGGTATGAAATGGTACGGTATGGTATGATACGGTATAGTATGGTACGGTATGGTATGGATGGTATGGTATGGTACGGTGTGGTATGGTATCGTATAGTATGGTATGCAATGATGTGTGTGTTTGGTAATATATGAAATGGTATGTATGGTACGGTACGGTACAGTATGCTATGATATTGTATGGTAAGGGATGTTACGGTATCGTATGGTATGTATGGTATGGTACGGTATAGAATAGTATGGTATGGTATGGAATGGTACGTACAGTATGGTACGGTTCGGTATGGAATAGTATGTATTGTAATGTATGGTATCATGCGGTATGGTATGCTTTGAAATGGTATGTATTGTATGGTACAGTATGAAATGGTATGTATGGTATGGTATGGTACAGTATGCTATGATATGGAATGGTATGGGATGTTACGGTATGGTATGGTATGTATGGTATGTTACGGTATGGAATAGTATGGTATGGTATGGAATGGTACGTACAGTATGGTACAGCATGGTATGGTACGGTTTGGTATGGAATAGTATGTATGGTAATATATGGTATCATATGGTATGGTATGGTTTGAAATGTTATGTATTGTATGATACAGTATGAAATGGTATGTATGGTATGGTATGGTACAGTATGCTATGATATGGAATGGTGTGGGATGGTATGGTATGGCATGTTAAGTATGGTATGGTATGGAATGGTATGTATGGCATGGTACGGTATGGTATGGTATGGAATGAGATGTATAGTTTAATACGGTATGGTATGATAAGGTATGGTATAGAATGTATATATCGTATGGTACGATATGGTACGGTATGGTATGGTACGGAATGGCATGTATGTTATAGTACTGTATGGTATGGAGTGGTATGTACGGTATGGTATGGTCTGGTACGGTCTAGTACGCTATGGTATGGTATGTATGGTACGGTATGGTATGGAATAGCATGTATGGTATGGTACGGTATGGTATGGTATGGAGTGGTATGTATGGAATGGTAGGGTATGATATGCTATGGTATTGTATGGAATGGTGTGTATGGTATGGTACGGTATGGTATGGTACGGTATGGTATGGTATCATACAGTATGGTATGATATGTAATAGTATGTGCGGTATGGTACGGTATGATATGGTATGTATAGTATGGTATGGTGTGCTATGATAATATATGGTATGGTATGGGATTGTATGGTATGGTATGGTATGGCATGGTATGGTCTAGTATGTATGGAATGGTACGGTATGGTATTTTATTGATTGGTATGTATTGTATGATACGGCATGGTATGGTACGGTATGGCACGGTATGGTATTGCATGTATAGTATGGTTCGGTATGGTATGGAATAGTATGTATGGTATGGTATCGTACGGTATGGTATGGTGAGGAATGGAATGTATTGTATGGTACGGTATGGTATGGAATGGTATGTATGGTATGGTACAGTAAGGTATGGTATGGTATGGAATGATATGTATAGTATGGTATAGTATGGTATGGAATGGTAGTATGGTATGGCACGGAATGGTATGGTATGGCATGGAGTGGTATGTATGCTATGGTATGGTACGTATGGTATGGTACGGTATGAAATGGTATGGTGTGGTATGTATGGTATGGTACGGTATGGTATGGTATGGCACGGTATGGTACGGTATGGAATGGAATGTATGGTATGGTACGGTATGATAAGGTATGGTACGGTATGGTAAGGCATGGTACGGCATGGTACGGAATGGTATGTATGGTATGGTACAGTATGCTATGATATGGTATGGTATGGGATGTTACGGTATGGTATGGTATGTATGGTATGGTGCGGTATGGAATAGTATGGTATGGTATGGAATGGTACATACAGTATGGTACAGCAAGGTATGGTACGGTTTGGTATGGAATAGTATGTATGGTAATGTATGGTATCATACGGTATGGTATGGTTTGAAATGGTATGTATTGTATGATACAGTATGAAATGGTATGTATGGTATGGCACAGTATGCTATGATATGGTATGGTGTGGGAAGGAATGGTATGGCATGTTAAGTATGGTATGGTATGGTATGGAATGGTATGTATGGTATGGTACGGTATGGTATGGAATGAGATGTATAGTTTAATACGGTATGGTATGATAAGGTATGGTATAGAATAGTATATATGGTATGGTACGATATGGTACGGTATGGTATGGTACGGAATGGAATGTATGTTGTTGTACGGTATGGTATGGTATGGAGCGGTATGTACGGTATGGTATGGTCTGGTACGGTCTAGTACGCTATGGTATGGTATGTATGATACGGTATGGTATGGAATGGAATGTATGGTATGGTACGGTATGGTATGGTATGGAGTGGTATGTTTGGTATGGTACGGTATGGTATGGTACGGTATGGAATGAAATGGTATGTATGGTATGGTTTGGAATGATATGCATGGTATGGTATTGTATGGTATGGAATGGAATGGTATGTATGGTATGGTAGGTATGGTATGGAATGGTACGGTATTGTATAATACGGTATGGCATGGTATGGTATGTATGGTAAGGTATGGTACGGTTATGGTATGGCATGTATGGTATGGTACGGTATGGTATGGAATGGCACGTATGGTATGGTACTGTATGGTATGGTATCGTATGGTACGTTATGATATGGAATGGTTATATGATATGGTGTGGTATAGAATGGTATTGTATGGCACGGTATGTATGGTATGGTATACTATTGTATGGTATGAACGGTAGGGTACCGTGTGATATGGTGTGGTATGACATGGTATTGTATTGTATGGTACGGTATGTTAAGGAATAGTATGGTACGGTATGTAATGGTACGGTACGGTATGGTATGGTACGGTACGGTATGGTATGGAATGGTATATATGGATGGTGCGATATGGTATAGTATGGTATGGTATTATATTGTATGGTATGTTATGGTATGGCATGTATGGTATGGTATAGAATGTTATGGTATGGTACAGTATGGTATGTTAGGGTATGATATGATATTTTATGGTACGGGATTCCGGACAGGCCGCCATTGGAATGTCCACCTGGAAACGTTTAACGCTAGAACTTTATCTAGTGAGGCTAGCCTAGCAGTGCTGTTCGAGGAACTAGCGGGAAATAAATGGGATGTGATAGGGCTTAGCGAAGTTAGGAGGACAGGTGACGCGTATACAGTACTTAAGGACGGACACATACTGTGCTACCGCGGATTAGAGGATAGACGAGAAGTAGGTGTGGTACTCCTGAATAATAAGGATATAGCTGTCAACGTAGAGGAGTTCTGTAGTATTAACGAGAGGGTAGCAGCTACAGTAATTAGGCTGAATAGTTGGTACAAGCTGAAAGTGGTGCAGGCCTACGCGCCCACGTCCAGCCATGATGTCCAAACCGTTGAAAGTTTCTATGAGGACGTAGAATCGGCAATGAATAAAGCAAAATCGCAGTACACTGTACTGAGGGGCGACTTCAATGCGGAGGTGGGCAAGAAGCAGGCTGACGACCACGCGGTAGGTGACTATGGGATAGGCTCTAGAAATAGCAGGGGAGAGTTATTAGACGAATTCGCGGATAGAAATAATTTACGGATCATGAATACCTTCTTACGCAAACGAGAAAACAGGAAGTGGACCTGGAAGAGCCCCAATGGTGAAACTAAAAATGAAATCGATTTCATACTATGCGCTAAACCTGGCATCATTCAGGATGTGGCCGTCCTCGGAAAGGTGCGTTGTAGCGACCACAGAATGGTAAGGTCTAGACTTTGCATAGATTTGAAGAGAGAATGGAAGAAGCTAGTGAAGAAGACCATTAAGGAGTTAGCCGTAAGAGGGAAAGCACAGGAGTTTAGGATAGCGCTGGAAAACAGATATTCGGCTTTAACTGAGGAAGACGATCTTGATGTTCATACAATGCACGATAATCTGACATCAATAAATACGGAGTGCTCAGTAGAAGTAGGCTGTAGAACAGTTCTAAATGATACCGGGAAGCAAAGTCAGGTGACGAAAGATCTGATTAAGAAGTGCCAAAGCATGAGAGCGTCTAACCCTACGGACTGAATAGAAATAGCAGAGCTTTCGAAATTAATAAACAAGCGCAAGGTAGCCGACACAATGGCGCGTTATGGTACGATATGTATGGTATGGTACAGTATGGTACGGTGCGGTATGGTACAGTATGGTATGCTATGGTATGTTATGGAATGGTATGTTAGGTATGGTACGGTATGGTATGGTACGGTATGGAATGGTATGTATAGTATGGCATGGCACGGTATGGTATTGAACGGTATGGTAGAGTATGTATGGTATGGTATTGTAAGGAATGGTGTGGTATGGTATCGTACGGTATGGTATGTTATGGAATGGTATGTATGGTATGGTAGGGTATGATATGCTATGGTATGGTACGGAACGGTATGGTACGGCATGGTATGGTTTCATACAGTATGGTATGGTATGTGATGGTATGTGTGGTATGGTACGGTATGATATAGTATGTATGGTATGGTATGGTACGGTTTGGTATGATATTATATGGTATGGTATGGGATGGTACGGTATGGCATGGCATGGTATGGTATAGTATACATGGTATGGTACGGTATGGTACGGTATGGAATGGTATTGAATGGTATGTATTGTATGATACGGAATGGTATGGTACGGTATGGCACGGTATGGTATTCTATGTATAGTATGGTACGGTACGGCATGGAATAGTATGTATGGTATGGTATCGTACGGTATAGTATGGTTTGGAATGGAATGTATTGTATCGTATGGTATGGTATAGTATGGTATGTATGGTATGGTACAGTATGGTATGGTTCGCTATGGAATGGTGTGTATGTTATGGTACAGTATGGCACGGTATGGTATTGAATGGTATGGTACGGTATGGTAAGCTATGGTATAGTATGATATGGAATGGTAGTATTGTATGTTACGGTATGGAATGGTATGTAAGGTATGGTATGGTGTGGTACGTATGGTATGGTATGGAATAAAATGGTATGGAGTGGTATGTATGCTATGGTACGGTATGGAATGGTATGGTACAGTCTGTACAGTATGGTATGTGCTGGTATGGTCTGGTAGACTATGGTATGGTATGGTATGGAATGGAATGTATGGTATGGTCGGTACGGTACCATATGGTACGGCATGGTATGGTACTGTATGGTATGGTATGCTATGTATGGTATGGCACGTTATGGTACGTTATGTATGGTATGGTACGGAATGGTATGGTACAGTATGGTACGGTGCGGTATGATACAGTATGGTATGCTAAGGTATGGTATGGAATGGTATGTATGGTATGGTACGGTGTGGTATGGTACGGTATGGAATGATATGTATAGTATGGTATGGCACGGTATGGTATGGAACGGTATGTTAGAGTATGTATGGTATGGTATGGTACGGTACAATATGGTACGGTATTGTAAGGAATGGTATGGTATGGTATCGTACGGTATGGTATGTTATGGAATGGTATGTATGGTATGGTAGGGTATGATATGCTATGGTATGATTCGGAATGGTATGTATGGTATGGTACGGTATGGTATGGTACAATATGGTATGGTAGGTTATGGTATGGTATCGTACAGTATGGTATGGAATGTAATGGTATGTGTGGTATGGTACGGTATGGTTTGGTATGTATAGTATGGTATGGTACGATATGCTATGATATTATATGGAATGGTATGGGATGGTACGGTATGGTATGGCATGGTATGGTATAGCATGTATGGTATGGTACGGTATGGTATTGATTGGTATGTATTGTATGATACGGCATGTTATGGTACGGTATGGCACGGTATGGTATTGCAGGTATAGTATGGTACGGTACGGTATGGAATAGTATGTATGGTATGGTATCGTACGGTATGGTATGGTTTGGAATGATATGTATTGTATGGTACGGTATAGTATGGAATGGTATGTATGGTATGGTACAGTAAGGTATGGTATGGTATGGAATGATATGTATAGTATGGTACAGTATGGTATGGTATGGTATGGAATAATATGTATAGTATGGTACAGTATGGTATGGAATTGTATATATGGTATGGTACGGTATGGTACGGTATTGCATGGTATGTATGGTATGGTACAGTATAGTAGGGTACGCTATGGAATGGTATGTATATTATGGTACAGTATGGCACGGTATGGTATTGAATGGTATGGTACGGTATGGATTGCTATGGTATAGTATGATATGGAATGGTAGTATTGTATGTTACGGTATGGAATGGTATGTATGGTATGGTACGGTGTGGAATGGTATGGTACAGTAAGTACAGTATGGTATGGTCTGGTATGGTCTGGTACACTATGGTATGGTATGGTATGTATGGTATTGTATGGAATGGAACGTATGGTACGGCATGGTATGGTACTGTATGGTATGGTACGCTATGTATGGTATGGCACGGTATGGTACGATATGTATGGTATGGTACTGTATAGTATGGTACAGTATGGTACGGTATGGTATGGTAAGGTATGGAACGATATGGTATGGTAAGGTATGGAATGGTGTGTATAGTATGGTACAGTATGGTATTGAATTGTATATATGGTATGGTATGCTATTGTATGGTATGGTACAGTATGGTACGATGCGGTATGGTACAGTATGGTATGCTATGGTATGGTATGGTATGTATGGTATGGCACGGTATGGCATGGTACGGTATGGTATGGCACGGTATGGAATGGTATGTATGGGATGGTATGGCACGGTATGGTATGGAATGGTATGGCAGAGTATGTATGGTATGGTATGGCACGGAACTATATGGTGCGGTATTGTAAGGAATGGTATGGTATGGTATCGTATGGTATGGTATGTTATGGAATGGAATGTATGGTATAATACAGTATGATGTGCTATGGTATGGTATGAAATGGTATGTATGGTATGGTACAAAATGGTATGGTACGGTACAGTATGGTATGGTATGGTATCATACAGTATGGTATAGTATGTAATGGTATGTGTGGTATGGTACGGTATGATATGGTGTGTATGGTATGGTATGGTTTGGTATGCTATGATATTATATGGTATGGTATGGGTTGGTACGGTATGGTATGGCACGGTATGGTATATTATGTATGGTACGGTACGGTATGGACGGTATGGTATTGTATGTATAGTATGATACGGTACGGTATGGAATAGTATGTATGGTATGGTATAGTATCGTACGGTATGGTATGGTTTGGAATGGAATGTAATGTATGGTACGGTATGGTATGGAATGGTATGTTTGGTATGGTACAGTATGGTATGGTATAGAATGATATGTATAGTATGGTACAGTATGGTATGGAATTGTATGTATGGTATGGTACGGTATGGAATGGTACGGTATTGCACGCTATGGTACGGTACGATATGATACGGTATGGTACGGTATGGTATGTTATGGTATGGTACGGTAAGGTATGGTACGGAATGGTACGGTATTGTATGGTATGGTATGGTACGGTATGGTATGGAATAGTATGTATGGTATGGTATAGAATGGCATGGAATGGTACAGTATGGTATAGTATGTATGGCATGTTATGGTATAGTATGGTATGGAATGGTAATATGGTATGCTACGATGTGGTATAGTATGGTACGGTAGTGTATGGTATGGTATGGCACGGTACGGTATTTTTCGGTATGGTATGGTATGGAATCACATGTATGGTATGGTACAGTATGGTATTGCATGGTATGGAGTGGTATGTATGGTATGGTACGGTATGGAATGGAATGTATGGTATGGTACGGTATGGTAAGGTATGGTAAGGCATGGGACGGCATGGTACGGAATGATATGTATGGTATGGTACGATATGGTATGGAGTGGAATGTATGGTATGCTATGGTAAGGTATGGTACCATATCGAATGGAATAGTATGTATGGTATGGTATGGTATGGAATGATATGTATGGTATGGTGTGGTATGGTATGGTACAGTATGGTATGAAATGGTACGGTATGGTATGATACGGTATAGTATGGTACGGTATGGTATGGATGGTATGGTATGGTACGGTGTGGTATGGTATCGTATAGTATGGTATGCAATGATGTGTGTGTTTGGTAATATATGAAATGGTATGTATGGTACGGTACGGTACAGTATGCTATGATATTGTATGGTAAGGGATGTTACGGTATGGTATGGTATGTATGGTATGGTACGGTATAAAATAGTATGGTATGGTATGGAATGGTACGTACAGTATGGTACGGTTCGGTATGGAATAGTATGTATTTTAATGTATGGTATCATGCGGTATGGTATGCTTTGAAATGGTATGTATTGTATGGTACAGTATGAAATGGTATGTATGGTATGGTATGGTACAGTATGCTATGATATGGAATGGTGTGGGATGGTATGATATGGCATGTTAAGTATGGTATGGTATGGAATGGTATGTATGGCATGGTACGGTATGGTATGGTATGGAATGAGATGTATAGTTTAATACGGTATGGTATGATAAGGTATGGTATAGAATGTATATATCGTATGGTACGATATGGTACGGTATGGTATGGTACGGAATGGCATGTATGTTATAGTACTGTATGGTATGGAGTGGTATGTACGGTATGGTATGGTCTGGTACGGTCTAGTACGCTATGGTATGGTATGTATGGTACGGTATGGTATGGAATGGCATGTATGGTATGGTATGGAGTGGTATGTATGGAATGGTAGGGTATGATATGCTATGGTATTGTATGGAATGGTGTGTATGGTATGGTACGGTATGGTATGGTACGGAATGGCATGTATGTTATAGTACTGTATGGTATGGAGTGGTATGTACGGTATGGTATGGTACGGTCTAGTACGCTATGGTATGGTATGTATGGTACGGTATGGTATGGAATGGCATGTATGGTATGGTATGGAGTGGTATGTATGGAATGGTAGGGTATGATATGCTATGGTATTGTATGGAATGGTGTGTATGGTATGGTACGGTATGGTATGGTACGGTATGGTATGGTATCATACAGTATGGTATGATATGTAATAGTATGTGCGGTATGGTACGGTATGATATGGTATGTATAGTATGGTATGGTGTGCTATGAGAATATATGGTATGGTATGGGATGGTATGGTATTGTATGGCATGGTATGGTCTAGTATGTATGGAATGGTACGGTATGGTATTTTATTGATTTGTATGTATTGTATGATACGGCATGGTATGGTACGGTATGGCACGGTATGGTATTGCATGTATAGTATGGTTCGGTATGGTATGGAATAGTAAGTATGGTATGGTATCGTACGGTATGGTATGGTGAGGAATGGAATGTATTGTATGGTACGGTATGGTATGGAATGGTATGTATGGTATGGTACAGTAAGGTATGGTATGGTATGGAATGATATGTATAGTATGGTATAGTATGGTATCGAATGGTAGTATGGTATGGCACGGAATGGTATGCTATGGCATGGAATGGTATGTATGCTATGGTATGGTACGTATGGTATGGTACGGTATGAAATGGTATGGTGTGGTATGTATGGTATGGTACGGCATGGTATGTTATGGCACGGTATGGTACGGTATGGAATGGAATGTATGGTATGGTACCGTATGATAAGGTATGGTACGGTATGGTAAGGCATGGTACGGCATGGTACGGAATGGTATGTATGGTATGGTACAGTATGCTATGATATGGTATGGTATGGGATGTTACGGTATGGTATGGTATGTATGGTATGGTGCGGTATGGAATAGTATGATATGGTATGGAATGGTACATACAGTATGGTACAGCAAGGTATGGTACGGTTTGGTATGGAATAGTATGTATGGTAATGTATGGTATCATACAGTATGGTATGGTTTGAAATGGTATGTATTGTATGATACAGTATGAAATGGTATGTATGGTATGGCACAGTATGCTATGATATGGTATGGTGTGGGAAGGTATGGTATGGCATGTTAAGTATGGTATGGTATGGTATGGAATGGTATGTATGGTATGGTACGGTATGGTATGGAATGAGATGTATAGTTTAATACGGTATGGTATGATAAGGTATGGTATAGAATGGTATGTATGGTATGGTACGATATGGTACGGTATGGTATGGTACGGAATGGAATGTATGTTGTGGTACGGTATGGTATGGTATGGAGCGGTATGTACGGTATGGTATGGTCTGGTACGGTCTAGTACGCTATGGTATGGTATGTATGGTATGGTACGGTATGGTATGGTATGGAGTGGTATGTTTGGTATGGTACGGTATGGAATGAAATGGTATGTATGGTATGGTTTGGAATGATATGCATGGTATGGTATTGTATGGTATGGTATGGAATGGTATGTATGGTATGGTAGGTATGGTATGGAATGGTACGGTATTGTATAATACGGTATGGCATGGTATGGTATGTATGGTAAGGTATGGTACGGTTATGGTATGGCATGTATGGTATGGTACGGTATGGTATGGAATGGCACGTATGGTATGGTACTGTATGGTATGGTATCGTAAGGTACGTTATGATATGGAATGGTTATATGATATGGTATGGTATAGAATGGTATTGTATGGCACGGTATGTATGGTATGGTATACTATTGTATGGTATGAACGGTAGGGTACCGTGTGATATGGTGTGGTATGACATGGTATTGTATTGTATGGTACGGTATGTTAAGGAATTGTATGGTACGGTATGTAATGGAACTTTACGGTATGGTATGGTACGGTACGGTATGGTATGGTTGGTATATATGGTATGGTGCGATATGGTATAGTATGGTATGGTATTATATGGTATGGTACGTTATGGTATGGCATGTATGGTATGGTATGGAATGGTATGGTATGGTACAGTATGGTATGTTAGGGTATGATATGATATTTTATGCTACGGGATTCCGGACAGGCCGCCATTGGAATCTCCACCTGGAAACGTTTAACGCTAGAACTTTATCTAGTGAGGCTAGCCTAGCAGTGCTGTTCGAGGAACTAGCGGGAAATAAATGGGATGTGATAGGGCTTAGCGAAGTTAGGAGGATAGGTGACGCGTATACAGTACTTAAGGACGGACAAATACTGTGCTACCGCGGATTAGAGGATAGACGAGAAGTAGGTGTGGTACTCCTGATTAATAAGGATATAGCTGTCAACGTAGAGGAGTTCTGTAGTATTAACGAGAGGGTAGCAGCTACAGTATTTAGGCTTAATAGTTGGTACAAGCTGAAAGTGGTGCAGGCCTACGCGCCCACGTCCAGCCATGATGTCCAAACCGTTGAAAGTTTCTATGAGGACGTAGAATCGGCAATGAATAAAGCAAAATCGCAGTACACTGTACTGAGCGGCGACTTCAATGCGGAGGTGGGCAAGAAGCAGGCTGACGACCACGCGGTAGGTGACTATGGGATAGGCTCTAGAAATAGCAGGGGAGAGTTATTAGACGAATTCGCGGATAGAAATAATTTACGGATCATGAATACCTTCTTCCGCAAACGAGAAAACAGGAAGTGGACCTGGAAGAGCCCCAATGGTGAAACTAAAAATGAAATCGATTTCATACTATGCGCTAAACCTGGCATCATTCAGGATGTGGTCGTCCTCGAAAAGGTGCGTTGTAGCGACCACAGAATGGTAAGGTCTAGACTTTGCATAGATTTGAAGAGAGAATGGAAGAAGCTAGTGAAGAAGACCATTAACGAGTTAGCCGTAAGAGGGAAAGAACAGGAGTTTAGGATAGCGCTGGAAAACAGATATTCGGCTTTAACTGAGGAAGACGATCTTGATGTTCATACAATGCACGATAATCTGACATCAATAAATACGGAGTGCGCAGTAGAAGTAGGCTGTAGGACAGTTGTAAATGATACCGGGAAGCTATGTCAAGTGACGAAAGATCTGATTAAGAAGTGCCAAAGCATGAGAGCGTCTAACCCTACGGACTGAATAGAAATAGCAGAGCTTTCGAAATTAATAAACAAGCGCAAGGTAGCCGACATAATGAAGTTTTATATAGAGAGAATCGAGCATGCTCTAAAGAACAGAGGTATCCTAAAAGCAGTGAAGAGGAAACTTGGCATAGGTAAAAACCAGATGTGTGCATTAAGAGGGAAGCAGGGCAATGTCATTAGCAGTATGGATAAGATAGTTAACGTAGCCGAAGAGTTCTACAGAGATCTGTAGTGTAACCAATGTAATCAGAGCGTTAATGAGGAAGACAGCAGAGCAGAGCAATGCGTCATCCAGCCAGTAACGAAAGATGAAGTAAAGATAGCCTTAGAAGTAATTAAAAGGGGAAAAGCAGCTGGGGAGGACCAGGTAACAGCAGATCTGTTGAAGGATGGAGGGGACATCGTGCTAGAAAAACTAGCCACCCTGTATACGCAATGCCTTATGACCTCGACTGTACCAGAGGCTTGGAAGAGTGCAAACATTATCTTAATTCTTAAGAAGGGAGACGACAAGGACTTGAAAAATTACAGGCCGATCAGCTTACTATCCGTTGCCTACAAATAATTTACTGAGGTAATCGCTAATAGAGTCAGGGCAACATTAGACTTTAATCAACCAAATGATCAGGCCGGCTTTCGTAAAGGATATTCGACAATGCATCATATTCACACTATCAATCAGGTGATTGAGAAATGCGCAGAATATAACCAACCTCTATATATAGCTTTCATTGATTACGAGAAAGCAATCGACTCAGTGGAAACCTCAGCAGTCATACAGGCGTTGCGTAATCAGGGGGTAGAAGACCCTTCAGTCAAAATACTGGAAGATATATATAGCAACTGCACAGCTAATATAGTCCTCCATAAAGTCAGCAATAAAATTCCAATAAGGAAGGGCGCCAAGCAAGGAGGCACGATCTCGCCAATGCTGTTCACTGCACGTTTACAGGAGGTATTTCGAGGCCTGAACTGGGAGCAGTTCGGAATAAGAATAAACGGAGAATACCTAAATATTCTACGATTCGCTGATGACATTGCCTTGCTGAGTCACACAGGAGGTGAACTGCAAATCATGATCAATGAATTAGACAGGCAGAGCAGATTGTTGGGTCTAAAAATTAACATGCAGAAAACCAAGGTAATGTTCAACAGCCTAGCAAGGGAACAACAGTTCAAAATTGGCAGCGCGAGCCAAGAAGTTGTGACGGAATACGTCTACTTAGGGCATGTAGTGATAGCTAATCCGGATCGTGAGAGGGAGATAACCAGAAGGATAAGAATGGGGTGGAGCGCATATTAAAAAAACTTGCAGATCATGAGTGGCAGTTTACCAATTTCCAAAACGTGGAAAGTGTACAACAACTTTATCTTACCGGAACTCACCTAGGGCGCCGAAACGTGGAGGCTAACGAAAAGAGTTCAGCTTAAGTAAAGGACAACGCAGCGAGCCATTGAAAGAAAATATGGTATGAAATGCTATGTGTGGTATTGTACAGTACGGTACACTATGGTACGGTAAGGTATAGAATGGTATGTATGGTATGGTACAGTATAGTATGGTACTATATTGCATGGTATGGTATAGTATGGTATGTATGGTATGGTACAGTATGGTAGGGTACGCTATAGAATGGTATGTATGTTATGGTACCGTATGGCACGGTATGGTATTGAATGGTATGGTACGGTATGGAATGCTATGGTATAGTATGATATGGAATGGTAGTATTGTATGTTACGGTATGGAATGGTATGTATGGTATGGTATGAGGTGGTACGTATGGTATGGTACGGAATGAAATGGTATGGAGTAGTATGTATGGTATGGTACGGTATTGAATGGTATGGTACAGTCTGTACAGTATGGTATGGGCTGGTATGGTTTGGTAGACTATGGTATGGTATGGTATGGAATGGAATCTATGGTATGGTCGTTACGGTACCGTATGGTACGGCATGGTATGGTACTGTATGGTATGGTATGCTACGTATGGTATGGCACGTTATTGTACGATATGTATGGTACGGTGCGGTATGGTACAGTATGGTATGCTATGGTATGTTATGGAATGGTATGTTAGGTATGGTACGGTACGGTATGGTACGGTATGGAATGGTATGTATAGTATGGCATGGCACGGTATGGTATTGAACGGTATGGTAGAGTATGTATGGTATGGTATGGTATTGTAAGGAATGGTATGGTATGATATCGTACGGTATGGTATGTTATGGAATGGTATGTATGGTATGGTAGGGTATGATATGCTATGGTATGGTACGGAACGGTATGGTACGGTATGGTATGGTTTCATACAGTATGGTATGGTATGTGATGGTAGGTGTGGTATGGTACGGTATGATATAGTATGTATGGTATGGTATGGTACGGTTTGGTATGGTATGGGATGGTACGGTATGGCATGGCATGGTATGGTATAGTATGCATGGTATGGTACGGTATGGAATGGTATTGAATGGTATGTATTGTATGATACGGAATGGTATGGTACGATATGGCACGGTATGGTATTCTATGTATAGTATGGTACGGTACGGCATGGAATAGTATGTATGGTATGGTATCGTACGGTATGGTATGGTTTGGAATGGAATGTATTGTATGGTATGGTATGGTATAGTATGGTATGTATGGTATGGTACAGTATGGCACGGTATGGTATTGAATGGTATGGTACGGTATGGTATGCTATGGTATAGTATGATATGGAATGGTATTATTGTATGTTACGGTATGGAATGGTATGTAAGGTATGTTATGGTGTGGTACGTATGGTATGGTATGGAATGAAATGGTATGGAGTGGTATGTATGCTATGGTACGGTGTGGAATGGTATGGTACAGTCTGTACAGTACGGTATGTGCTGGTATGGTCTGGTAGACTATGGTATGGTATGGTATGGAATGGAATGTATGGTATGGTCGGTACGGTACCATATGGTACGGCATGGTATGGTACTGTATGGTATGGTATGCTATGTATTTTATGGCACGTTATGGTACGATATGTATGGTATGGTACGGTATGGTATGGTACAGTATGGTACGGTGCGGTATGATACAGTATGGTATGCTAAGGTATGGTATGGAATGGTATGTATGGTATGGTACGGTGTGGTATGGTACGGTATGGAATGATATGTATAGTATGGTATGGCACGGTATGGTATGGAACGGTATGGTAGAGTATGTATGGTATGGTATGGTACGGTACAATATGGTACGGTATTGTAAGGAATGGTATGGTATGATATCGTACGGTATGGTATGTTATGGAATGGTATGTATGGTATGGTAGGGTATGATATGCTATGGTATGATACGGAATGGTATGTATGGTATGGTACGGTATGGTATGGTACAATATGGTATGGTAGGTTATGGTATGGTATCGTACAGTATGGTATGGTATGTAATGGTATGTGTGGTATGGTACGGTATGATATGGTATGTATAGTATGGTATGGTACGGTATGCTATGATCTTATATGGTATGGTATGGGATGGTACGGTATGGTATGGCATGGTATGGTATAGTATGTATGGTATGGTACGGTATGGTATGGTATTGATTGGTATGTATTGTATGATACGGCATGTTATGGTACGGTATGGCACGGTATGGTATTGCAGGTATAGTATGGTACGGTACGGTATGGAATAGTATGTATGGTATGGTATCATACGGTATGGCATGGTTTGGAATGAAATGTATTGTATGGTACGGTATGGGATAGAATGGTATGTATGGTATCGTACAGTAAGGTATGGTATGGTATGGAATGATATGCATAGTATGGTACAGTATGGTATGGTATGGTATGGAATAATATGTATAGTTTGGTACAGTATGGTATGGAATTGTAGGTATGGTATGGTATGGTACGGTATGGCACGGTATGGTACGGTACGATATGGTACGGTATGGTACGGAATGGTATGGTATGGTACGGTAAGGTATGGTATGGACGGTATTGTATGGTACGTATGGTATGGTACAGTATGGTAGGGTACGGTATGAAATGGTATGTATGTTATGGTACAGTAAGGCACGGTATGGTATTGAATGGTATGGTACGGTAAGGAATGCTATGGTATAGTATGATATGGAATGGTAGTATTGTATGTTACGGTATGGAATGGTATGTATGGTAAGGTATGGTGTGGTACGTATGGTATGGTACGGAATGAAATGGTATGGAGTGGTATGTATGGTATGGTACGGTATTGAATGGTATGGTACAATCTGTACAGTATGGTATGGGCTGGTATGGTCTGGTAGACTATGGTATGGTATGGAATGGAATCTATGGTATGGTCGGTACGGTACCGTATGGTACGGCATGGTATGGTACTGTATGGTATGGTATGCTATGTATGGTATGGCACGTTATGGTACGATATGTATGGTATGGTACAGTATGGTACGGTGCGGTATGGTACAGTATGGTATGCTATGGTATGTTATGGAATGGTATGTATGGTATGGTACGGTATAGTAAGGTACGGAATGGAATGGTATGTATAGTATGGTATGGCACGGTATGGTATTGAACGGTATGGTAGAGTATGTATGGTATGGTATGGTATTGTAAGGAATGGTATGGTATGGTATCGTACGGTATGGTATGTTATGCAATGGTATGTATGGTATGGTAGGGTATGATATGCTATGGTATGGTATGGAATGGTATGTATGGTATGGTATGGTATGGTACGGAACGGTATGGTACGGTATGGTATGGTTTCATACAGTATGGTATGGTATGTGATGGTATGTTTGGTATGGTACGGTATGATATAGTATGTATGGTATGGTATGGTACGGTATGGTATGATATTATATGGTATGGTATGGGATGGTACGGTATGGCATGGCATGGTATGGTATAGTATGCATGGTATGGTACGGTATGGTACGGTATGGAATGGTATTGAATGGTATGTATTGTATGATACGGAATGGTATGGTACGGTATGGTACGGTACGGCATGGAATAGTATGGATGGTATGGTATCGTACGGTATGGCATGGTTTGGAATGGAATGTATTGTATGGTATGGTATGGTATAGTATGGTATGTATGGTATGGTACAGTATGGTATGGTACGCTATGGAATGGTGTGTATGTTATGGTACAGTATGACACGGTATGGTATTGAATGGTATGGTACGGTATGATATGCTATGGTATAGTATGATATGGAATGGTAGTATGGTAGGTTACGGTATGGAATGGTATGTATGGTATGGTATGGTGTGGTACGTATGGTATGGTATGGAATGAAATGGTATGGAGTGGTATGTATGGTATGGTACGGTATGGAATGGTATGGTACAGTCTGTACAGTATGGTATATGCTGGTATGGTCTGGTAGACTATGGTATGGTATGGAATGGAATGTATGGTATGGTCGGTACGGTACCATATGGTACGGCATGATATGGTACTGTATGGTATGGTATGCTATGTATGGTATGGCACGTTATGGTACGATATGTATGGTATGGTACGGTATGGTATGGTACAGTACGGTATGCTAAGGTATGGTATGGAATGGTATGTATGGTATGGTACGGTGTGGTATGGTACGGTATGGAATGATATGTATAGTATGGTATGGCACGGTATGGTATGGAACGGTATGGTAGAGTATGTATGGTATGGTATGGTACGGTACAATATGGTACGGTATTGTAAGGAATGGTATGGTATGGTATCGTACGGTATGGTATGTTATGGAATGGTATGTATGGTATGGTAGGGTATGGTATGGTACGGTATTGCACGCTATGGTACGGTACGATATGATACGGTATGGTACGGTATGGTATGGTACGGTACAATATGGTACGGTATTGTAAGGAATGGTATGGTATGGTATCGTACGGTATGGTATGTTATGGAATGGTATGTATGGTATGGTAGGGTATGGTATGGTACGGTATTGCACGCTATGGTACGGTACGATATGATACGGTATGGTACGGTATGATATGTTATGGTATGGTATGGTAAGGTTTGGTACGGCATGGTACGGTATGGTACGGTATTGTATGGTATGGTATGGTACGGTATGGAATGGCATGCATGGTATGGTACAGTATGGTATTGTATGGTATGGAGTGGTATGTATGGTATGGTAAGGTATGGTACGGTATGGTAAGGCATGGTACGGCATGGTACGGAATAGTATGTATGGTATGGTATGGCATGGTACGGTACAGTATGGTATGGTATGGTATCATACAGTATGGTGTAGTATGTGATTGTATGTGTGGTATGGTACGGTATGATATGGTGTGTATGGTATGGTATGGTACGGTATGCTGTGATATTATATGGTATGCTATGGGTTGGTACGGTATGGTATGGCACGGTATGGTATAGTATGTATGGTATGGTACGGTATGGTACGGTATGGTATGGTATGGAATGGTATGTATTGTATGATACGGCATGGTATGGTACGGTATGGACGGTATGGTATTGTATGTATAGTATGATACGGTACGGTATGGAATATATGTATGGTATGGTATAGTATCGTACGGTATGGTATGGTTTGGAATGGAATATAATGTATGGTATGGTATGGAATGGTATGTATGGTATGGTACAGTATGGTATGGTATAGATTGATATGTATAGTATGGTACAGTATGGTATGGAATTGTATGTATGGTACGGTATTGCACGCTATTGTACGGTACGATATGATACGGTATGGTACGGTATGGTATGTTATGGTATGGTACGGTAAGGTATGGTACGGTATGGTACGGTATGGTACGGTATTGTATGGTATGGTAAGGTACGGTATGGTATCGAATAGTATGTATGGTATGGTATGGAATGGTATGGAATGGTACAGTATGGTATGGTATGTATGGCATGTTATGGTATAGTATGGTATGGAATGGTAATATGGTATGGTACGATGTGGTATAGTATGGTACGGTAGTGTATGGTATGGTATGGCACGGTACGGTAAGGTTCGGTACGGTATGGTACGGTATGGTATGGTATGGAATCGCATGTATGGTATGGTACAGTATGGTATTGTATGGTATGGTACGGTATGGTAAGGCATGGGACGGCATGGTACGGAATGGTATGTATGGTATGGTACGATATGGTATGAAGTGGAATGTATGGTATGCTATGGTAAGGTATGGTACCATATCGAATGGAATAGTATGTATGGTATGGTATGGTATGGAATGATATGTATGGTATGGTACGGTACGGTATGGTATGGAATGGTATATATGGTATGGTGCGATATGGTATAGTATGGTATGGTATTATATGGTATGGTACGTTATGGTATGGCATGTATGGTATGGTATAGAATGGTATGGTATGGTACAGTATGGTATGTTAGGGTATGATATGATATTTTATGGTACGGGATTCCGGACAGGCCGCCATTGGAATGTCCACCTGGAAACGTTTAACGCTAGAACTTTATCTAGTGAGGCTAGCCTAGCAGTGCTGTTCGAGGAACTAGCGGGAAATAAATGGGATGTGATAGGGCTTAGCGAAGTTAGGAGGACAGGTGACGCGTATACAGTACTTAAGGACGGACACATACTGTGCTACCGCGGATTAGAGGATAGACGAGAAGTGGGTGTGGTACTCCTGAATAATAAGGATATAGCTGTCAACGTAGAGGAGTTCTGTAGTATTAACGAGAGGGTAGCAGCTACAGTAATTAGGCTGAATAGTTGGTACAAGCTGAAAGTGGTGCAGGCCTACGCGCCCACGTCCAGCCATGATGTCCAAACCGTTGAAAGTTTCTATGAGGACGTAGAATCGGCAATGAATAAAGCAAAATCGCAGTACACTGTACTGAGGGGCGACTTCAATGCGGAGGTGGGCAAGAAGCAGGCTGACGACCACGCGGTAGGTGACTATGGGATAGGCTCTAGAAATAGCAGGGGAGAGTTATTAGACGAATTCGCGGATAGAAATAATTTACGGATCATGAATACCTTCTTCCGCAAACGAGAAAACAGGAAGTGGACCTGGAAGAGCCCCAATGGTGAAACTAAAAATGAAATCGATTTCATACTATGCGCTAAACCTGGCATCATTCAGGATGTGGCCGTCCTCGGAAAGGTGCGTTGTAGCGACCACAGAATGGTAAGGTCTAGACTTTGCATAGATTTGAAGAGAGAATGGAAGAAGCTAGTGAAGAAGACCATTAACGAGTTAGCCGTAAGAGGGAAAGCACAGGAGTTTAGGATAGCGCTGGAAAACAGATATTCGGCTTTAACTGAGGAAGACGATCTTGATGTTCATACAATGCACGATAATCTGACATCAATAAATACGGAGTGCTCAGTAGAAGTAGGCTGTAGAACAGTTCTAAATGATACCGGGAAGCAAAGTCAGGTGACGAAAGATCTGATTAAGAAGCGCCAAAGCATGAGAGCGTCTAACCCTACGGACTGAATAGAAATAGCAGAGCTTTCGAAATTAATAAACAAGCGCAAGGTAGCCGACACAATGGCGCGTTATGGTACGATATGAATGGTATGGTACAGTATGGTACGGTGCGGTATGGTACAGTATGGTATGCTATGGTATGTTATGGAATGGTATGTTAGGTATGGTACGGTATGGTATGGTACGGTATGGAATGGTATGTATAGTATGGCATGGCACGGTATGGTATTGAACGGTATGGTAGAGTATGTATGGTATGGTATGGTATTGTAAGGAATGGTGTGGTATGGTATCGTACGGTATGGTATGTTATGGAATGGTATGTATGGTATGGTAGGATATGATATGCTATGGTATGGTACGGAACGGTATGGTACGGCATGGTATGGTTTCATACAGTATGGTATGGTATGTGATGGTATGTGTGGTATGGTACGGTATGATATAGTATGTATGGTATGGTATGGTACGGTTTGGTATGATATTTAATGGTATGGTATGGGATGGTACGGTATGGCATGGCATGGTATGGTATAGTATACATGGTATGGTACGGTATGGTACGGTATGGAATGGTATTGAATGGTATGTATTGTATGATACGGAATGGTATGGTACGGTATGGCACGGTATGGTATTCTATGTATAGTATGGTACGGTACGGCATGGAATAGTATGTATGGTATGGTATCGTACGGTATGGTATGGTTTGGAATGGAATGTATTGTATCGTATGGTACGGTATAGTATGGTATGTATGGTATGGTACAGTATGGTATGGTTCGCTATGGAATGGTGTGTATGTTATGGTACAGTATGGCACGGTATGGTATTGAATGGTATGGTACGGTATGGTATGCTATGGTATAGTATGATATGGAATGGTAGTATTGTATGTTACGGTATGGAATGGTATGTAAGGTATGGTATGGTGTGGTACGTATGGTATGGTATGGAATAAAATGGTATGGAGTGGTATGTACGCTATGGTACGGTATGTAATGGTATGGTACAGTCTGTACAGTATGGTATGTGCTGGTATGGTCTGGTAGACTATGGTATGGTATGGTATGGAATGGAATGTATGGTATGGTCGGTACGGTACCATATGGTACGGCATGGTATGGTACTGTATGGTTAGGTATGGCACGTTATGGTACGATATGTATGGTATGGTACGGTATGGTATGGTACAGTATGGTACGGTGCGGTATGATACAGTATGGTATGCTAAGGTATGGTATGGAATGGTATGTATGGTATGGTACGGTGTGGTATGGTACGGTATGGAATGATATGTATAGTATGGTATGGCACGGTATGGTATGGAACGGTATGGTAGAGTATGTATGGTATGGTATGGTACGGTACAATATGGTACGGTATTGTAAGGAATGGTATGGTATGGTATCGTACGGTATGGTATGTTATGGAATGGTATGTATGGTATGGTAGGGTATGATATGCTATGGTATGATACGGAATGGTATGTATGGTATGGTACGGTATGGTATGGTACAATATGGTATAAGGTTATGGTATGGTATCGTACGGTATGGTATGGTATGTAATGGTATGTGTGGTATGGTACGGTATGGTATGGTATGTATAGTATGGTATGGTACGGTATGCTATGATATTATATGGAATGGTATGGGATGGTACGGTATGGTATGGCATGGTATGGTATAGCATGTATGGTATGGTACGGTATGGTATGGTATTGATTGGTATGTATTGTATGATACGGCATGTTATGGTACGGTATGGCACGGTATGGTATTGCAGGTATAGTATGGTACGGTACGGTCTGGAATAGTATGTATGGTATGGTATCGTACGGTATGGTATGGTTTGGAATGAAATGTATTGTATGGTACGGTATAGTATGAAATGGTATGTATGGTATGGTACAGTAAGGTATGGTATGGTATGGAATGATATGTATAGTATGGTACAGTATGGTATGGTATTGTATGGAATAATATGTATAGTATGGTACAGTATGGTATGGAATTGTAGATATGGTATGGTACGGTATGGTACGGTATTGTATGGTATGTATGGTATGGTACAGTATAGTAGGGTACGCTATGGAATGGTATGTATATTATGGTACAGTATGGCACGGTATGGTATTGAATGGTATGGTACGGTATGGATTGCTATGGTATAGTATGATATGGAATGGTAGTATTGTATGTTACGGTATGGAATGGTATGTATGGTATGGTACGGTGTGGAATGGTATGGTACAGTAAGTACAGTATGGTATGGTCTGGTATGGTCTGGTACACTATGGTATGGTATGGTATGTATGGTATTGTATGGAATGGAACGTATGGTACGGCAAGGTATGGTACTGTATGGTATGGTACGCTATGTATGGTATGGCACGGTATGGTACGCTATGTATGGTATGGTACTGTATAGTATGGTACATTATGGTACGGTATGGTATGGTAAGGTATGGAACGATATGGAATGGTAAGGTATGGAATGGTGTGTATAGTATGGTACAGTATGGTATTGAATTGTATATATGGTATGGTATGCTATTGTATGGTATGGTACAGTATGGTACGATGCGGTATGGTACAGTATGGTATGCTATGGTATGGTATGGTATGTATGGTATGGCACGGTATGGCATGGTACGGTATGGTATGGTACGGTATGGAATGGTATGTATGGGATGGTATGGCACGGTATGGTATGGAATGGTATGGCAGAGTATGTATGGTATGGTATGGCACGGAACTATATGGTGCGGTATTGTAAGGAATGGTATGGTATGGTATCGTATGGTATGGTATGTTATGGAATGGAATGTATGGTATAATACAGTATGATGTGCTATGGTATGGTATGAAATGGTATGTATGGTATGGTACAAAATGGTATGGTACGGTACAGTATGGTATGGTATGGTATCATACAGTATGGTATAGTATGTAATGGTATGTGTGGTATTGTACGGTATGAAATGGTGTGTATGGTATGGTATGGTTTGGTATGCTATGATATTATATGGTATGGTATGGGTTGGTACGGTATGGTATGGCACGGTATGGTATATTATGTATGGTACGGTACGGTATGGACGGTATGGTATTGTATGTATAGTATGATACGGTACGGTATGGAATAGTATGTATGGTATGGTATAGTATCGTACGGTATGGTATGGTTTGGAATGGAATGTAATGTATGGTACGGTATGGTATGGAATGGTATGTTTGGTATGGTACAGTATGGTATGGTATAGAATGATATGTATAGTATGGTACAGTATGGTATGGAATTGTATGTATGGTATGGTACGGTATGGAATGGTACGGTATTGCACGCTATGGTACGGTACGATATGATACGGTATGGTACGGTATGGTATGTTATGGTATGGTGCGGTAAGGTATGGTACGGAATGGTACGGTATTGTATGGTATGGTATGGTGCGGTATGGTATCGAATAGTATGTATGGTATGGTATAGAATGGTATGGAATGGTACAGTATGGTATGGTATGTATGGCATGTTATGGTATAGTATGGTATGGAATGGTAATATGGTATGGTACGATGTGGTATAGTATGGTACGGTAGTGTATGGTATGGTATGGCACGGTACGGTATTTTTCGGTATGGTATGGTACGGTATGGTATGGTATGGAATCACATGTATGGTATGGTACAGTATGGTATTGCATGGTATGGAGTGGTATGTATGGTATGGTACGGTATGGAATGGAATGTATGGTATGGTACGGTATGGTACGGTATGGTAAGGCATGGGACGGCATGGCACGGAATTGTATGTATGGTATGGTACGATATGGTATGGAGTGGAATGTATGGTATGCTAAGGTAAGGTATGGTACCATATCGAATGGAATAGTATGTATGGTATGGTATGGAATTTTATGTATGGTATGGTGTGGTATGGTATGGTACAGTATGGTATGGAATGGTACGGTATGGTATGATACGGTATAGTATGGTACGGTATGGTATGGATGGTATGGTATGGTATGGTACGGTGTGGTATGGTATCGTATAGTATGGTATGTAATGATGTGTGTGTTTGGTAATATATGAAATGGTATGTATGGTACGGTACGGTACAGTATGCTATGATATTGTATGGTAAGGGATGTTACGGTATGGTATGGTATGTATGGTATGGTACGGTATAGAATAGTATGGTATGGTATGGAATGGTACGTACAGTATGGTACGGTTCGGTATGGAATAGTATGTATGGTAATGTATGGTATCATGCGGTATGGTATGCTTTGAAATGGTATGTATTGTATGGTACAGTATGAAATGGTATGTATGGTATGGTATGGTACAGTATGCTATGATATGGAATGGTGTGGGATGGTATGGTATGGCATGTTAAGTATGGTATGGTATGGAATGGTATGTATGGCATGGTACGGTATGGTATGGTATGGAATGAGATGTATAGTTTAATACGGTATGGTATAAGGTATGGTATAGAATGTATATATCGTATGGTAAGATATGGTACGGTATGGTATGGTACGGAATGGCATGTATGTTATAGTACTGTATGGTATGGAGTGGTATGTACGGTATGGTATGGTCTGGTACGGTCTAGTACGCTATGGTATGGTATGTATGGTACGGTATGGTATGGAATGGCATGTATGGTATGGTACGGTATGGTATGGTATGGAGTGGTATGTATGGAATGGTAGGGTATGATATGCTATGGTATTGTATGGAATGGTGTGTATGGTATGGTATGGTATGGTACGGTATGGTATGG
Source organism: Amblyomma americanum (assembly GCF_052857255.1). Lineage (NCBI taxonomy): Eukaryota > Metazoa > Arthropoda > Arachnida > Ixodida > Ixodidae > Amblyomma > Amblyomma americanum. The sequence goes on from NC_135497.1 coordinate 449,357,013, forward strand.
TATCATACAGTATGGTATGGTATGTAATAGTATGTGCGGTATGGTACGGTATGATATGGTATGTATAGTATGGTATGGTGTGCTATGATAATATATGGTATGGTATGGGATGGTATGGTATGGTATGGCATGGTATGGTCTAGTATGTATGGAATGGTACGGTATGGTATGTTATTGATTGGTATGTATTGTATGATACGGCATGGTATGGTACGGTATGGCACGGTATGGTATTGCATGTATAGTATGGTTCGGTATGGTATGGAATAGTATGTATGGTATGGTATCGTACGGTATGGTATGGTGAGGAATGGAATGTATTGTATGGTACGGTATGGTATGGAATGGTATGTATGGTATGGTACAGTAAGGTATGGTATGGTATGGAATGATATGTAAAGTATGGTATAGTATGGTATGGAATGGTAGTATGGTATGGCACGGAATGGTATGGTATGGCATGGAGTGGTATGTATGCTATGGTATGGTACGTATGGTATGGTACGGTATGAAATGGTATGGTGTGGTATGTATGGTATGGTACGGTATGGTATGGTATGGCACGGTATGGTACTGTATGGAATGGAATGTATGGTATGGTACGGTATGATAAGGTATGGTACGGTATGGTAAGGCATGGTACGGCATGGTACGGAATGGTATGTATGGTATGGTACAGTATGCTATGATATGGTATGGTATGGGATGTTACGGTATGGTATGGTATGTATGGTATGGTTCGGTATGGAATAGTATGGTATGGTATGGAATGGTACATACAGTATGGTACAGCAAGGTATGGTACGGTTTGGTATGGAATAGTATGTATGGTAATGTATGGTATCATACGGTATGGTATGGTTTGAAATGGTATGTATTGTATGATACAGTATGAAATGGTATGTATGGTATGGCACAGTATGCTATGATATGGTATGGTGTGGGAAGGAATGGTATGGCATGTTAAGTATGGTATGGTATGGTATGGAATGGTATGTATGGTATGGTACGGTATGGTATGGAATGAGATGTATAGTTTAATACGGTATGGTATGATAAGGTATGGTATAGAATAGTATATATTGTATGGTACGATATGGTACGGTATGGTATGGTACGGAATGGAATGTATGTTGTTGTACGGTATGGTATGGTATGGAGCGGTATGTACGGTATGGTATGGTCTGGTACGGTCTAGTACGCTATGGTATGGTATGTATGATACGGTATGGTATGGAATGGAATGTATGGTATGGTACGGTATGGTATGGTATGGAGTGGTATGTTTGGTATGGTACGGTATGGTATGGTACGGTATGGAATGAAATGGTATGTATGGTATGGTTTGGAATGATATGCATAGTATGGTATTGTATGGTATGGAATGGAATGGTATGTATGGTATGGTAGGTATGGTATGGAATGGTACGGTATTGTATAATACGGTATGGCATGGTATGGTATGTATGGTAAGGTATGGTACGGTTATGGTATGGCATGTATGGTATGGTACGGTATGGTATGGAATGGCACGTATGGTATGGTACTGTATGGTATGGTATCGTATGGTACGTTATGATATGGAATGGTTATATGATATGGTATGGTATAGAATGGTATTGTATGGCACGGTATGTATGGTATGGTATACTATTGTATGGTATGAACGGTAGGGTACCGTGTGATATGGTGTGGTATGACATGGTATTGTATTGTATGGTACGGTATGTTAAGGAATAGTATGGTACGGTATGTAATGGTACGGTACGGTATGGTATGGTACGGTACGGTATGGTATGGAATGGTACATATGGTATGGTGCGATATGGTATAGTATGGTATGGTATTATATTGTATGGTACGTTATGGTATGGCATGTATGGTATGGTATAGAATGGTATGGTATGGTACAGTATGGTATGTTAGGGTATGATATGATATTTTATGGTACGGGATTCCGGACAGGCCGCCATTGGAATGTCCACCTGGAAACGTTTAACGCTAGAACTTTATCTAGTGAGGCTAGCCTAGCAGTGCTGTTCGAGGAACTAGCGGGAAATAAATGGGATGTGATAGGGCTTAGCGAAGTTAGGAGGACAGGTGACGCGTATACAGTACTTAAGGACGGACACATACTGTGCTACTGCGGATTAGAGGATAGACGAGAAGTAGGTGTGGTACTCCTGAATAATAAGGATATAGCTGTCAACGTAGAGGAGTTCTGTAGTATTAACGAGAGGGTAGCAGCTACAGTAATTAGGCTGAATAGTTGGTACAAGCTGAAAGTGGTGCAGGCCTACGCGCCCACGTCCAGCCATGATGTCCAAACCGTTGAAAGTTTCTATGAGGACGTAGAATCGGCAATGAATAAAGCAAAATCGCAGTACACTGTACTGAGGGGCGACTTCAATGCGGAGGTGGGCAAGAAGCAGGCTGACGACCACGCGGTAGGTGACTATGGGATAGGCTCTAGAAATAGCAGGGGAGAGTTATTAGACGAATTCGCGGATAGAAATAATTTACGGATCATGAATACCTTCTTACGCAAACGAGAAAACAGGAAGTGGACCTGGAAGAGCCCCAATGGTGAAACTAAAAATGAAATCGATTTCATACTATGCGCTAAACCTGGCATCATTCAGGATGTGGCCGTCCTCGGAAAGGTGCGTTGTAGCGACCACAGAATGGTAAGGTCTAGACTTTGCATAGATTTGAAGAGAGAATGGAAGAAGCTAGTGAAGAAGACCATTAACGAGTTAGCCGTAAGAGGGAAAGCACAGGAGTTTAGGATAGCGCTGGAAAACAGATATTCGGCTTTAACTGAGGAAGACGATCTTGATGTTCATACAATGCACGATAATCTGACATCAATAAATACGGAGTGCTCAGTAGAAGTAGGCTGTAGAACAGTTCTAAATGATACCGGGAAGCAAAGTCAGGTGACGAAAGATGTGATTAAGAAGTGCCAAAGCATGAGAGCGTCTAACCCTACGGACTGAATAGAAATAGCAGAGCTTTCGAAATTAATAAACAAGTGCAAGGTAGCCGACACAATGGCGCGTTACGGTACGATATGTATGGTATGGTACAGTATGGTATGCTATGGTATGTTATGGAATGGTATGTTAGGTATGGTACGGTATGGTATGGTACGGTATGGAATGGTATGTATAGTATGGCATGGCACGGTATGGTATTGAACGGTATGGTAGAGTATGTATGGTATGGTATGGTATTGTAAGGAATGGTGTGGTATGGTATCGTACGGTATGGTATGTTATGGAATGGTATGTATGGTATGCTAGGGTATGATATGCTATGGTATGGTACGGAACGGTATGGTACGGCATGGTATGGTTTCATACAGTATGGTATGGTATGTGATGGTATGTGTGGTATGGTACGGTATGATATAGTATGTATGGTATGGTATGGTACGGTTTGGTATGATATTATATGGTATGGTATGGGATGGTACGGTATGGCATGGCATGGTATGGTATAGTATACATGGTATGGTACGGTATGGTACGGTATGGTACGGTATGGAATGGTATTGAATGGTATGTATTGTATGATACGGAATGGTATGGTACGGTATGGCACGGTATGGTATTCTATGTATAGTATGGTACGGTACGGCATGGAATAGTATGTATGGTATGGTATCGTACGGTATAGTATGGTTTGGAATGGAATGTATTGTATCGTATGGTATGGTATAGTATGGTATGTATGGTATGGTACAGTATGGTATGGTTCGCTATGGAATGGTGTGTATGTTATGGTACAGTATGGCACGGTATGGTATTGAATGGTATGGTACGGTATGGTAAGCTATGGTATAGTATGATATGGAATGGTAGTATTGTATGTTACGGTATGGAATGGTATGTAAGGTATGGTATGGTGTGGTACGTATGGTATGGTATGGAATAAAATGGTATGGAGTGGTATGTATGCTATGGTACGGTATGGAATGGTATGGTACAGTCTGTACAGTATGGTATGTGCTGGTATGGTCTGGTAGACTATGGTATGGTATGGAATGGAATGTATGGTATGGTCGGTACGGTACCATATGGTACGGCATGGTATGGTACTGTATGGTATGGTATGCTATGTATGGTATGGCACGTTATGGTACGATATGTATGGTATGGTACGGTATGGTATGGTACAGTATGGTACGGTGCGGTATGATACAGTATGGTATGCTAAGGTATGGTATGGAATGGTATGTATGGTATGGTACGGTGTGGTATGGTACGGTATGGAATGATATGTATAGTATGGTATGGCACGGTATGGTATGGAACGGTATGTTAGAGTATGTATGGTATGGTATCGTACGGTATGGTATGTTATGGAATGGTATGTATGGTATGGTAGGGTATGATATGCTATGGTATGATACGGAATGGTATGTATGGTATGGTACGGTATGGTATGGTACAATATGGTATGGTAGGTTATGGTATGGTATCGTACAGTATGGTATGGAATGTAATGGTATGTGTGGTATGGTACGGTATGGTTTGGTATGCATAGTATGGTATGGTACGGTATGCTATGATATTATATGGAATGGTATGGGATGGTACGGTATGGTATGGCATGGTATGGTATAGCATGTATGGTATGGTACGGTATGGTATTGATTGGTATGTATTGTATGATACGGCATGTTATGGTACGGTATGGCACGGTATGGTATTGCAGGTATAGTATGGTACGGTACGGTATGGAATAGTATGTATGGTATGGTATCGTACGGTATGGTATGGTTTGGAATGATATGTATTGTATGGTACGGTATAGTATGGAATGGTATGTATGGTATGGTACAGTAAGGTATGGTATGGTATGGAATGATATGTATAGTATGGTACAGTATGGTATGGTATGGTATGGAATAATATGTATAGTATGGTACAGTATGGTATGGAATTGTATATATGGTATGGTACGGTATGGTACGGTATTGCATGGTATGTATGGTATGGTACAGTATAGTAGGGTACGCTATGGAATGGTATGTATATTATGGTACAGTATGGCACGGTATGGTATTGAATGGTATGGTACGGTATGGATTGCTATGGTATAGTATGATATGGAATGGTAGTATTGTATGTTACGGTATGGAATGGTATGTATGGTATGGTACGGTGTGGAATGGTATGGTACAGTAAGTACAGTATGGTATGGTCTGGTATGGTCTGGTACACTATGGTATGGTATGGTATGTATGGTATTGTATGGAATGGAACGTATGGTACGGCATGGTATGGTACTGCATGGTATGGTACGCTATGTATGGTATGGCACGGTATGGTACGATATGTATGGTATGGTACTGTATAGTATGGTACAGTATGGTACGGTATGGTATGGTAAGGTATGGAACGATATGGTATGGTAAGGTATGGAATGGTGTGTATAGTATGGTACAGTATGGTATTGAATTGTATATATGGTATGGTATGCTATTGTATGGTATGGTACAGTATGGTACGATGCGGTATGGTACAGTATGGTATGCTATGGTATGGTATGGTATGTATGGTATGGCACGGTATGGCATGGTACGGTATGGTATGGTACGGTATGGAATGGTATGTATGGGATGGTATGGCACGGTATGGTATGGAATGGTATGGCAGAGTATGTATGGTATGGTATGGCACGGAACTATATGGTGCGGTATTGTAAGGAATGGTATGGTATGGTATCGTATGGTATGGTATGTTATGGAATGGAATGTATGGTATAATACAGTATGATGTGCTATGGTATGGTATGAAATGGTATGTATGGTATGGTACAAAATGGTATGGTACGGTACAGTATGGTATGGTATGGTATCATACAGTATGGTGTAGTATGTAATGGTATGTGTGGTATGGTACGGTATGATATGGTGTGTATGGTATGGTATGGTTTGGTATGCTATGATATTATATGGTATGGTATGGGTTGGTACGGTATGGTATGGCACGGTATGGTATATTATGTATGGTACGGTACGGTATGGACGGTATGGTATTGTATGTATAGTATGATACGGTACGGTATGGAATAGTATGTATGGTATGGTATAGTATCGTACGGTATGGTATGGTTTGGAATGGAATGTAATGTATGGTACGGTATGGTATGGAATGGTATGTTTGGTATGGTACAGTATGGTATGGTATAGAATGATATGTATAGTATGGTACAGTATGGTATGGAATTGTATGTATGGTATGGTACGGTATGGAATGGTACGGTATTGCACGCTATGGTACGGTACGATATGATACGGTATGGTACGGTATGGTATGTTATGGTATGGTACGGTAAGGTATGGTACGGAATGGTACGGTATTGTATGGTATGGTATGGTACGGTATGGTATGGAATAGTATGTATGGTATGGTATAGAATGGCATGGAATGGTACAGTATGGTATAGTATGTATGGCATGTTATGGTATAGTATGGTATGGAATGGTAATATGGTATGCTACGATGTGGTATAGTATGGTACGGTAGTGTATGGTATGGTATGGCACGGTACGGTATTTTTCGGTATGGTATGGTATGGAATCACATGTATGGTATGGTACAGTATGGTATTGCATGGTATGGAGTGGTATGTATGGTATGGTACGGTATGGAATGGAATGTATGGTATGGTACGGTATGGTAAGGTATGGTAAGGCATGGGCCGGCATGGTACGGAATGATATGTATGGTATGGTACGATATGGTATGGAGTGGAATGTATGGTATGCTATGGTAAGGTATGGTACCATATCGAATGGAATAGTATGTATGGTATGGTATGGTATGGAATGATATGTATGGTATGGTGTGGTATGGTATGGTACAGTATGGTATGAAATGGTACGGTATGGTATGATACGGTATAGTATGGTACGGTATGGTATGGATGGTATGGTATGGTACGGTGTGGTATGGTATCGTATAGTATGGTATGCAATGATGTGTGTGTTTGGTAATATATGAAATGGTATGTATGGTACGGTACGGTACAGTATGCTATGATATTGTATGGTAAGGGATGTTACGGTATGGTATGGTATGTATGGTATGGTACGGTATAGAATAGTATGGTATGGTATGGAATGGTACGTACAGTATGGTACGGTTCGGTATGGAATAGTATGTATTTTAATGTATGGTATCATGCGGTATGGTATGCTTTGAAATGGTATGTATTGTATGGTACAGTATGAAATGGTATGTATGGTATGGTATGGTACAGTATGCTATGATATGGAATGGTGTGGGATGGTATGATATGGCATGTTAAGTATGGTATGGTATGGAATGGTATGTATGGCATGGTACGGTATGGTATGGTATGGAATGAGATGTATAGTTTAATACGGTATGGTATGATAAGGTATGGTATAGAATGTATATATCGTATGGTACGATATGGTACGGTATGGTATGGTACGGAATGGCATGTATGTTATAGTACTGTATGGTATGGAGTGGTATGTACGGTATGGTATGGTCTGGTACGGTCTAGTACGCTATGGTATGGTATGTATGGTACGGTATGGTATGGAATGGCATGTATGGTATGGTATGGAGTGGTATGTATGGAATGGTAGGGTATGATATGCTATGGTATTGTATGGAATGGTGTGTATGGTATGGTACGGTATGGTATGGTACGGAATGGCATGTATGTTATAGTACTGTATGGTATGGAGTGGTATGTACGGTATGGTATGGAATGGCATGTATGGTATGGTATGGAGTGGTATGTATGGAATGGTAGGGTATGATATGCTATGGTATTGTATGGAATGGTGTGTATGGTATGGTACGGTATGGTATGGTACGGTATGGTATGGTATCATACAGTATGGTATGATATGTAATAGTATGTGCGGTATGGTACGGTATGATATGGTATGTATAGTATGGTATGGTGCGCTATGATAATATATGGTATGGTATGGGATGGTATGGTATTGTATGGCATGGTATGGTCTAGTATGTATGGAATGGTACGGTATGGTATTTTATTGATTTGTATGTATTGTATGATACGGCATGGTATGGTACGGTATGGCACGGTATGGTATTGCATGTATAGTATGGTTCGGTATGGTATGGAATAGTAAGTATGGTATGGTATCGTACGGTATGGTATGGTGAGGAATGGAATGTATTGTATGGTACGGTATGGTATGGAATGGTATGTATGGTATGGTACAGTAAGGTATGGTATGGTATGGAATGATATGTATAGTATGGTATAGTATGGTATCGAATGGTAGTATGGTATGGCACGGAATGGTATGCTATGGCATGGAATGGTATGTATGCTATGGTATGGTACGTATGGTATGGTACGGTATGAAATGGTATGGTGTGGTATGTATGGTATGGTACGGCATGGTATGTTATGGCACGGTATGGTACGGTATGGAATGGAATGTATGGTATGGTACGGTATGATAAGGTATGGTACGGTATGGTAAGGCATGGTACGGCATGGTACGGAATGGTATGTATGGTATGGTACAGTATGCTATGATATGGTATGGTATGGGATGTTACGGTATGGTATGGTATGTATGGTATGGTGCGGTATGGAATAGTATGATATGGTATGGAATGGTACATACAGTATGGTACAGCAAGGTATGGTACGGTTTGGTATGGAATAGTATGTATGGTAATGTATGGTATCATACAGTATGGTATGGTTTGAAATGGTATGTATTGTATGATACAGTATGAAATGGTATGTATGGTATGGCACAGTATGCTATGATATGGTATGGTGTGGGAAGGTATGGTATGGCATGTTAAGTATGGTATGGTATGGTATGGAATGGTATGTATGGTATGGTACGGTATGGTATGGAATGAGATGTATAGTTTAATACGGTATGGTATGATAAGGTATGGTATAGAATGGTATGTATGGTATGGTACGATATGGTACGGTATGGTATGGTACGGAATGGAATGTATGTTGTGGTACGGTATGGTATGGTATGGAGCGGTATGTACGGTATGGTATGGTCTGGTACGGTCTAGTACGCTATGGTATGGTATGTATGGTATGGTACGGTATGGTATGGTATGGAGTGGTATGTTTGGTATGGTACGGTATGGAATGAAATGGTATGTATGGTATGGTTTGGAATGATATGCATGGTATGGTATTGTATGGTATGGTATGGAATGGTATGTATGGTATGGTAGGTATGGTATGGAATGGTACGGTATTGTATAATACGGTATGGCATGGTATGGTATGTATGGTAAGGTATGGTACGGTTATGGTATGGCATGTATGGTATGGTACGGTATGGTATGGAATGGCACGTATGGTATGGTACTGTATGGTATGGTATCGTAAGGTACGTTATGATATGGAATGGTTATATGATATGGTATGGTATAGAATGGTATTGTATGGCACGGTATGTATGGTATGGTATACTATTGTATGGTATGAACGGTAGGGTACCGTGTGATATGGTGTGGTATGACATGGTATTGTATTGTATGGTACGGTATGTTAAGGAATTGTATGGTACGGTATGTAATGGTACTTTACGGTATGGTATGGTACGGTACGGTATGGTATGGTTGGTATATATGGTATGGTGCGATATGGTATAGTATGGTATGGTATTATATGGTATGGTACGTTATGGTATGGCATGTATGGTATGGTATGGAATGGTATGGTATGGTACAGTATGGTATGTTAGGGTATGATATGATATTTTATGCTACGGGATTCCGGACAGGCCGCCATTGGAATCTCCACCTGGAAACGTTTAACGCTAGAACTTTATCTAGTGAGGCTAGCCTAGCAGTGCTGTTCGAGGAACTAGCGGGAAATAAATGGGATGTGATAGGGCTTAGCGAAGTTAGGAGGATAGGTGACGCGTATACAGTACTTAAGGACGGACAAATACTGTGCTACCGCGGATTAGAGGATAGACGAGAAGTAGGTGTGGTACTCCTGATTAATAAGGATATAGCTGTCAACGTAGAGGAGTTCTGTAGTATTAACGAGAGGGTAGCAGCTACAGTATTTAGGCTTAATAGTTGGTACAAGCTGAAAGTGGTGCAGGCCTACGCGCCCACGTCCAGCCATGATGTCCAAACCGTTGAAAGTTTCTATGAGGACGTAGAATCGGCAATGAATAAAGCAAAATCGCAGTACACTGTACTGAGCGGCGACTTCAATGCGGAGGTGGGCAAGAAGCAGGCTGACGACCACGCGGTAGGTGACTATGGGATAGGCTCTAGAAATAGCAGGGGAGAGTTATTAGACGAATTCGCGGATAGAAATAATTTACGGATCATGAATACCTTCTTCCGCAAACGAGAAAACAGGAAGTGGACCTGGAAGAGCCCCAATGGTGAAACTAAAAATGAAATCGATTTCATACTATGCGCTAAACCTGGCATCATTCAGGATGTGGTCGTCCTCGAAAAGGTGCGTTGTAGCGACCACAGAATGGTAAGGTCTAGACTTTGCATAGATTTGAAGAGAGAATGGAAGAAGCTAGTGAAGAAGACCATTAACGAGTTAGCCGTAAGAGGGAAAGAACAGGAGTTTAGGATAGCGCTGGAAAACAGATATTCGGCTTTAACTGAGGAAGACGATCTTGATGTTCATACAATGCACGATAATCTGACATCAATAAATACGGAGTGCGCAGTAGAAGTAGGCTGTAGGACAGTTGTAAATGATACCGGGAAGCTATGTCAAGTGACGAAAGATCTGATTAAGAAGTGCCAAAGCATGAGAGCGTCTAACCCTACGGACTGAATAGAAATAGCAGAGCTTTCGAAATTAATAAACAAGCGCAAGGTAGCCGACATAATGAAGTTTTATATAGAGAGAATCGAGCATGCTCTAAAGAACAGAGGTATCCTAAAAGCAGTGAAGAGGAAACTTGGCATAGGTAAAAACCAGATGTGTGCATTAAGAGGGAAGCAGGGCAATGTCATTAGCAGTATGGATAAGATAGTTAACGTAGCCGAAGAGTTCTACAGAGATCTGTAGTGTAACCAATGTAATCAGAGCGTTAATGAGGAAGACAGCAGAGCAGAGCAATGCGTCATCCAGCCAGTAACGAAAGATGAAGTAAAGATAGCCTTAGAAGTAATTAAAAGGGGAAAAGCAGCTGGGGAGGACCAGGTAACAGCAGATCTGTTGAAGGATGGAGGGGACATCGTGCTAGAAAAACTAGCCACCCTGTATACGCAATGCCTTATGACCTCGACTGTACCAGAGGCTTGGAAGAGTGCAAACATTATCTTAATTCTTAAGAAGGGAGACGACAAGGACTTGAAAAATTACAGGCCGATCAGCTTACTATCCGTTGCCTACAAATAATTTACTGAGGTAATCGCTAATAGAGTCAGGGCAACATTAGACTTTAATCAACCAAATGATCAGGCCGGCTTTCGTAAAGGATATTCGACAATGCATCATATTCACACTATCAATCAGGTGATTGAGAAATGCGCAGAATATAACCAACCTCTATATATAGCTTTCATTGATTACGAGAAAGCAATCGACTCAGTGGAAACCTCAGCAGTCATACAGGCGTTGCGTAATCAGGGGGTAGAAGACCCTTCAGTCAAAATACTGGAAGATATATATAGCAACTGCACAGCTAATATAGTCCTCCATAAAGTCAGCAATGAAATTCCAATAAGGAAGGGCGCCAAGCAAGGAGACACGATCTCGCCAATGCTGTTCACTGCACGTTTACAGGAGGTATTTCGAGGCCTGAACTGGGAGCAGTTCGGAATAAGAATAAACGGAGAATACCTAAATATTCTACGATTCGCTGATGACATTGCCTTGCTGAGTCACACAGGAGGTGAACTGCAAATCATGATCAATGAATTAGACAGGCAGAGCGGATTGTTGGGTCTAAAAATTAACATGCAGAAAACCAAGGTAATGTTCAACAGCCTAGCAAGGGAACAACAGTTCAAAATTGGCAGCGCGAGCCAAGAAGTTGTGACGGAATACGTCTACTTAGGGCATGTAGTGATAGCTAATCCGGATCGTGAGAGGGAGATAACCAGAAGGATAAGAATGGGGTGGAGCGCATATTAAAAAAACTTGCAGATCATGAGTGGCAGTTTACCAATTTCCAAAACGTGGAAAGTGTACAACAACTTTATCTTACCGGAACTCACCTAGGGCGCCGAAACGTGGAGGCTAACGAAAAGAGTTCAGCTTAAGTAAAGGACAACGCAGCGAGCCATTGAAAGAAAATATGGTATGAAATGCTATGTGTGGTATTGTACAGTACGGTACACTATGGTACGGTAAGGTATAGAATGGTATGTATGGTATGGTACAGTATAGTATGGTACTATATTGCATGGTATGGTATAGTATGGTATGTATGGTATGGTACAGTATGGTAGGGTACGCTATAGAATGGTATGTATGTTATGGTACCGTATGGCACGGTATGGTATTGAATGGTATGGTACGGTATGGAATGCTATGGTATAGTATGATATGGAATGGTAGTATTGTATGTTACGGTATGGAATGGTATGTATGGTATGGTATGAGGTGGTACGTATGGTATGGTACGGAATGAAATGGTATGGAGTAGTATGTATGGTATGGTACGGTATTGAATGGTATGGTACAGTCTGTACAGTATGGTATGGGCTGGTATGGTTTGGTAGACTATGGTATGGTATGGTATGGAATGGAATCTATGGTATGGTCGTTACGGTACCGTATGGTACGGCATGGTATGGTACTGTATGGTATGGTATGCTACGTATGGTATGGCACGTTATTGTACGATATGTATGGTACGGTGCGGTATGGTACAGTATGGTATGCTATGGTATGTTATGGAATGGTATGTTAGGTATGGTACGGTACGGTATGGTACGGTATGGAATGGTATGTATAGTATGGCATGGCACGGTATGGTATTGAACGGTATGGTAGAGTATGTATGGTATGGTATGGTATTGTAAGGAATGGTATGGTATGATATCGTACGGTATGGTATGTTATGGAATGGTATGTATGGTATGGTAGGGTATGATATGCTATGGTATGGTACGGAACGGTATGGTACGGTATGGTATGGTTTCATACAGTATGGTATGGTATGTGATGGTAGGTGTGGTATGGTACGGTATGATATAGTATGTATGGTATGGTATGGTACGGTTTGGTATGGTATGGGATGGTACGGTATGGCATGGCATGGTATGGTATAGTATGCATGGTATGGTACGGTATGGAATGGTATTGAATGGTATGTATTGTATGATACGGAATGGTATGGTACGATATGGCACGGTATGGTATTCTATGTATAGTATGGTACGGTACGGCATGGAATAGTATGTATGGTATGGTATCGTACGGTATGGTATGGTTTGGAATGGAATGTATTGTATGGTATGGTATGGTATAGTATGGTATGTATGGTATGGTACAGTATGGCACGGTATGGTATTGAATGGTATGGGACGGTATGGTATGCTATGGTATAGTATGATATGGAATGGTAGTATTGTATGTTACGGTATGGAATGGTATGTAAGGTATGGTATGGTGTGGTACGTATGGTATGGTATGGAATGAAATGGTATGGAGTGGTATGTATGCTATGGTACGGTGTGGAATGGTATGGTACAGTCTGTACAGTACGGTATGTGCTGGTATGGTCTGGTAGACTATGGTATGGTATGGTATGGAATGGAATGTATGGTATGGTCGGTACGGTACCATATGGTACGGCATGGTATGGTACTGTATGGTATGGTATGCTATGTATTTTATGGCACGTTATGGTACGATATGTATGGTATGGTACGGTATGGTATGGTACAGTATGGTACGGTGCGGTATGATACAGTATGGTATGCTAAGGTATGGTATGGAATGGTATGTATGGTATGGTACGGTGTGGTATGGTACGGTATGGAATGATATGTATAGTATGGTATGGCACGGTATGGTATGGAACGGTATGGTAGAGTATGTATGGTATGGTATGGTACGGTACAATATGGTACGGTATTGTAAGGAATGGTATGGTATGATATCGTACGGTATGGTATGTTATGGAATGGTATGTATGGTATGGTAGGGTATGATATGCTATGGTATGATACGGAATGGTATGTATGGTATGGTACGGTATGGTATGGTACAATATGGTATGGTAGGTTATGGTATGGTATCGTACAGTATGGTATGGTATGTAATGGTATGTGTGGTATGGTACGGTATGATATGGTATGTATAGTATGGTATGGTACGGTATGCTATGATCTTATATGGTATGGTATGGGATGGTACGGTATGGTATGGCATGGTATGGTATAGTATGTATGGTATGGTACGGTATGGTATGGTATTGATTGGTATGTATTGTATGATACGGCATGTTATGGTACGGTATGGCACGGTATGGTATTGCAGGTATAGTATGGTACGGTACGGTATGGAATAGTATGTATGGTATGGTATCATACGGTATGGCATGGTTTGGAATGAAATGTATTGTATGGTACGGTATGGGATAGAATGGTATGTATGGTATCGTACAGTAAGGTATGGTATGGTATGGAATGATATGCATAGTATGGTACAGTATGGTATGGTATGGTATGGAATAATATGTATAGTTTGGTACAGTATGGTATGGAATTGTAGGTATGGTATGGTATGGTACGGTATGGCACGGTATGGTACGGTACGATATGGTACGGTATGGTACGGAATGGTATGGTATGGTACGGTAAGGTATGGTATGGACGGTATTGTATGGTACGTATGGTATGGTACAGTATGGTAGGGTACGGTATGAAATGGTATGTATGTTATGGTACAGTAAGGCACGGTATGGTATTGAATGGTATGGTACGGTAAGGAATGCTATGGTATAGTATGATATGGAATGGTAGTATTGTATGTTACGGTATGGAATGGTATGTATGGTATGGTATGGTGTGGTACGTATGGTATGGTACGGAATGAAATGGTATGGAGTGGTATGTATGGTATGGTACGGTATTGAATGGTATGGTACAATCTGTACAGTATGGTATGGGCTGGTATGGTCTGGTAGACTATGGTATGGTATGGAATGGAATCTATGGTATGGTCGGTACGGTACCGTATGGTACGGCATGGTATGGTACTGTATGGTATGGTATGCTATGTATGGTATGGCACGTTATGGTACGATATGTATGGTATGGTACAGTATGGTACGGTGCGGTATGGTACAGTATGGTATGCTATGGTATGTTATGGAATGGTATGTATGGTATGGTACGGTATAGTAAGGTACGGTATGGAATGGTATGTATAGTATGGTATGGCACGGTATGGTATTGAACGGTATGGTAGAGTATGTATGGTATGGTATGGTATTGTAAGGAATGGTATGGTATGGTATCGTACGGTATGGTATGTTATGCAATGGTATGTATGGTATGGTAGGGTATGATATGCTATGGTATGGTATGGAATGGTATGTATGGTATGGTATGGTATGGTACGGAACGGTATGGTACGGTATGGTATGGTTTCATACAGTATGGTATGGTATGTGATGGTATGTTTGGTATGGTACGGTATGATATAGTATGTATGGTATGGTATGGTACGGTATGGTATGATATTATATGGTATGGTATGGGATGGTACGGTATGGCATGGCATGGTATGGTATAGTATGCATGGTATGGTACGGTATGGTACGGTATGGAATGGTATTGAATGGTATGTATTGTATGATACGGAATGGTATGGTACGGTATGGTACGGTACGGCATGGAATAGTATGGATGGTATGGTATCGTACGGTATGGCATGGTTTGGAATGGAATGTATTGTATGGTATGGTATGGTATAGTATGGTATGTATGGTATGGTACAGTATGGTATGGTACGCTATGGAATGGTGTGTATGTTATGGTACAGTATGACACGGTATGGTATTGAATGGTATGGTACGGTATGATATGCTATGGTATAGTATGATATGGAATGGTAGTATGGTAGGTTACGGTATGGAATGGTATGTATGGTATGGTATGGTGTGGTACGTATGGTATGGTATGGAATGAAATGGTATGGAGTGGTATGTATGGTATGGTACGGTATGGAATGGTATGGTACAGTCTGTACAGTATGGTATATGCTGGTATGGTCTGGTAGACTATGGTATGGTATGGAATGGAATGTATGGTATGGTCGGTACGGTACCATATGGTACGGCATGATATGGTACTGTATGGTATGGTATGCTATGTATGGTATGGCACGTTATGGTACGATATGTATGGTATGGTACGGTATGGTATGGTACAGTACGGTATGCTAAGGTATGGTATGGAATGGTATGTATGGTATGGTACGGTGTGGTATGGTACGGTATGGAATGATATGTATAGTATGGTATGGCACGGTATGGTATGGAACGGTATGGTAGAGTATGTATGGTATGGTATGGTACGGTACAATATGGTACGGTATTGTAAGGAATGGTATGGTATGGTATCGTACGGTATGGTATGTTATGGAATGGTATGTATGGTATGGTAGGGTATGGTATGGTACGGTATTGCACGCTATGGTACGGTACGATATGATACGGTATGGTACGGTATGGTATGGTACGGTATGGTATGGTACGGTACAATATGGTACGGTATTGTAAGGAATGGTATGGTATGGTATCGTACGGTATGGTATGTTATGGAATGGTATGTATGGTATGGTAGGGTATGGTATGGTACGGTATTGCACGCTATGGTACGGTACGATATGATACGGTATGGTACGGTATGATATGTTATGGTATGGTATGGTAAGGTTTGGTACGGCATGGTACGGTATGGTACGGTATTGTATGGTATGGTATGGTACGGTATGGAATGGCATGCATGGTATGGTACAGTATGGTATTGTATGGTATGGAGTGGTATGTATGGTATGGTAAGGTATGGTACGGTATGGTAAGGCATGGTACGGCATGGTACGGAATAGTATGTATGGTATGGTATGGCATGGTACGGTACAGTATGGTATGGTATGGTATCATACAGTATGGTGTAGTATGTGATTGTATGTGTGGTATGGTACGGTATGATATGGTGTGTATGGTATGGTATGGTACGGTATGCTGTGATATTATATGGTATGCTATGGGTTGGTACGGTATGGTATGGCACGGTATGGTATAGTATGTATGGTATGGTACGGTATGGTACGGAATGGTATGGTATGGAATGGTATGTATTGTATGATACGGCATGGTATGGTACGGTATGGACGGTATGGTATTGTATGTATAGTATGATACGGTACGGTATGGAATATATGTATGGTATGGTATAGTATCGTACGGTATGGTATGGTTTGGAATGGAATATAATGTATGGTATGGTATGGAATGGTATGTATGGTATGGTACAGTATGGTATGGTATAGAATGATATGTATAGTATGGTACAGTATGGTATGGAATTGTATGTATGGTATGGTACGGTATGGAATGGTACGGTATTGCACGCTATTGTACGGTACGATATGATACGGTATGGTACGGTATGGTATGTTATGGTATGGTACGGTAAGGTATGGTACGGTATGGTACGGTATGGTACGGTATTGTATGGTATGGTAAGGTACGGTATGGTATCGAATAGTATGTATGGTATGGTATGGAATGGTATGGAATGGTACAGTATGGTATGGTATGTATGGCATGTTATGGTATAGTATGGTATGGAATGGTAATATGGTATGGTACGATGTGGTATAGTATGGTACGGTAGTGTATGGTATGGTATGGCACGGTACGGTAAGGTTCGGTACGGTATGGTACGGTATGGTATGGTATGGAATCGCATGTATGCTATGGTACAGTATGGTATTGTATGGTATGGTACGGTATGGTAAGGCATGGGACGGCATGGTACGGAATGGTATGTATGGTATGGTACGATATGGTATGGAGTGGAATGTATGGTATGCTATGGTAAGGTATGGTACCATATCGAATGGAATAGTATGTATGGTATGGTATGGTATGGAATGATATGTATGGTATGGTGTGGTATGGTATGGTACAGTATGGTATGGAATGGTACGGTATGGTATGATACGGTATAGTATGGTACGGTATGGTATGGATGGTATAGTATGGTACGGTGTGGTATGGTATCGTATAGTATGGTATGTAATGATGTATGTGTTTTGTAATATATGAAATGGTATGTATGGTACGGTACGGTACAGTATGTTATGATATGGTATGGTAAGGGATGTTACGGTATGGTATGGTATGTATGGTATGGAATGGTATGTATGGTAATGTATGGTATCATGCCGTATGGTATGGTTTGAAATGGTATGGTAATATGAAATGTATGGTAATATATGAAATGGTTTGTATGGTATGGTACGGTACAGTATGCAATGATATGGTATGGTATGGGATGTTACGGTATGGTATGGCACGGTATGGTATGATATGTATGGTATGGTACGGTATGGTGCATATAGTATGGTATGGTATGAAATGGTATAGAATGGTATGTACGGTATGGAATGGTATGGTACGGCATGTACGGTATGGTATGGTATGTATGGTATGGAATGGTATGTATGGTATGGTTTGGTGTGGTATGGTATGATACAGTAAGGTATGGAATGGCATGTAAGGTATGGTACGGTATGGTATATTACGGAATGTATGGTATGGTATGGTGTGGTACAGTATGGCACGGAATGTATGGTATGGTATGGTGTGGTACAGTATGGCACGGTATGGTATTGAATGGTATGGTACGGTATGGTATGCTATTGTATAGTATGGTATGGAAAGGTAGTATGGTTATGGCACGGAATGGTATGGTACGGTATGGAATGGTATGGTATAGTACGAATGGTATGGTATGGTATGAAATGGTATGGAGTGGTATGTAAGGTATGGTACGGTATCGAATGGTATGGTACAGTCTGTACAGTATGGTATGGTCTGGTATGGTCTGGTACACTTTGGTATGGTATGTATGGTATGGTATTTAATGGAATGTATGGTATCGTATGGTATGGCATGGTATGGTACTGTATGGTATGGCATGGTATGGTACGATAGGTATGGTATGGTACAGTATGGTACGGTATGGTATGGTAAGGTATGGAACGATATGGTATGGTAAGGTATGGAATGGTATGTATAGTATGGAACGGTATGGTATTGAATTGTATATATGGTATGGTATGGTATGGTACAGTATGGTGCGGTGCGGTATGGTACAGTTAGATATGCTATGGTATGGTATGTATGGTATGGTACGGTATGTTATGGTACGGTATGGAATGGTATGTATGGTATGGTATGGCACGGTATGGTACGGAATGGTATGGTAGAGTGTGTATGGTATGGTACGGAACTATATGGTGCGGTATTGTAAGGAATGGTATGCTATGGTATCGTACGGTATGGTATGTTATGGAATGGTATGTATGGTATAATACAGTATGATGTGCTATGGTATGGTATGGAATGGTATGTATGGTATGGTACAGAATGGTATGGATCGGTACAGTATGGTATGATATAGTATGATATAGTATGATATAGTATGATACAGTATGATATAGTATGTGATTGTATATGTGGTATGGCACGGTATGATATTTGTGTGTATGGTATAGTATGGTACGGTATGCTATGATATTATATGGTATGGTATGGAATGGTATGTATTGTATGATACGGCATGGTATGGTACGGTATGGACGGTATGGTATTGGATGTATAGTATGGTACAGTACGGTATGGAATAGTATGTGTGGTATGGTATGGTATCCTACGGTATGGTATGGTTTGGAATGGAATGTATTGTATGGTACGGTATGGTATGGAATGGTATGTATGGTATGGAAAAGTATGGTATGGTATAGAATGATATGTATAGTATGGTACAGTATGGTATGGAACAGTATGGTATGGTATAGAATGATATGTATAGTATGGTACAGTATGGTATGGAATTGTATGTATGGTATGGTACGGTATGGTATGGTACGGTATTGCACGCTATGGTACGGTACGATATGATACGGTATGGTACGGTATGGTATGTTATGGTAAGGTATGGTACGGCATGGTACGGTATGGTACGGTATTGTATGGTATGGTAAGGTACGGTATGGTATGGAATAGTATTATGGCATGGTATGGAATGGTATGAAATGGTACAGTATTGTATGGTATGTATGGCATGTTATGGTATGGTATGGAATGGTATATATGGTATGGTACGATGTGGTATAGTATGGTACGGTATGGCATGGTACGGTATGGTATGGTATGGAATGGCATGCATGGTATGGTACAGTATGGTATTGTATGGTATGGAGTAGTATGTATGGTATGGTAAGGTATTGTACGGTATGGTAAGGCATGGTACGGAATAGTATGTATGGTATGGTATGGTATGGCATGGCACGGTACAGTATGGTATGGTATCATACAGAATTGTATAGTATGTGATTGTATGTGTGGTATGGTACGGTATGATATGGTGTGTATGGTATGGTATGGTACGGTATGCTGTGATAATATATGGTATGCTATGGGTTGGTACGGTATGGTATGGCAAGGTATGGTATAGTATGTATGGTATGGTACGGTATGGTACGGTATGGTATGGTATGGAATGGTATGTATTGTATGATACGGCATGGTATGATACGGTATGGACGGTATGGTATTGTATGTATAGTATGATACGGTACGGTATGGAATAGTATGTATGGTATGGTATAGTATCGTACGGTATGGTATGGTTTGGAATGGAATGTAATGTATGGTACGGTATGGTATGGAATGGTATGTTTGGTATGGTACAGTATGGTATGGTATAGAATGATATGTATAGTATGGTATGGTACGGTATGGAATGGTACGGTATTGCACGCTATGGTACGGTACGATATGATACGGTATGGTACGGTATGGTATGTTATGGTATGGTACGGTAAGGTATGGTACGGAATGGTACGGTATTGTATGGTATGGTATGGTACGGTATGGTATCGAATATTATGTATGGTATGGTATGGAATGGTAATAAGGTAGTGTACGATGTGGTATAGTATGGTACGGTAGTGTATGGTATGGTATGGCACGGTACGGTATAGTTCGGTATGGTATGGTACGGTATGGTATGGTATGGAATCACATGTATGGTATGGTACAGTATGGTATTGCATGGTATGGAGTGGTATGTATGGTAAGGTATGGTATGGAATGGAATGTATGGTATGGTACGGTATGGTACGGTATGGTAAGGCATGGGACGGCATGGTACGGAATGGTATGTATGGTATGGTACGATATGGTATGGAGTGGGATGTATGGTATGGTATGGTAAGGTATGGTACCATATCGAATGGAATAGTATGTATGGCATGGCATGGTATGGAATGATATGTATGGTATGGTGTGGTATGGTATGGTACAGTATGGTATGGAATGTTACGGTATGGTATGATACGGTATAGTATGGTACGGTATGGTATGGATGGTATGGTACGGTGTGGTATGGTATCGTATACTATGGTATGTAATGATGTGTGTGTTTGGTAATATATGAAATGGTATGTATGGTACGGTACGGTACAGTATGCTATGAGATTGTATGGTAAGGGATGTTACGGTATGGTACGGTATGTATGGTATGGTACGGTATGGAATAGTATGGTATGGTATGGAATGGTACGTACAGTATGGTACGGTTCGGTATGGAATAGTATGTATGGTAATGTATGGTATCATGCGGTATGGTATGCTTTGAAATGGTATGTATTGTATGGTACAGTATGAAATGGTATGTATGGTATGGTATGGTACAGTATGCTATGATATGGAATGGTGTGGGATGGTATGGTATGGCATGTTAAGTATGGTATGGTATGGAATGGTATGTATGGCATGGTATGGTATGGTATGGTATGGAATGAGATGTATAGTTTAATACGGTATGGTATGATAAGGTATGGTATAGAATGTATATATGGTATGGTACGATATGGTACGGTATGGTATGGTACGGAATGGCATGTATGTTATAGTACTGTATGGTATGGAGTGGTATGTACGGTATGGTATGGTCTGGTACGGTCTAGTACGCTATGGTATGGTATGTATGGTACGGTATGGTATGGAATGCCATGTATGGTATGGTACGGTATGGTATGGTATGGAGTGGTATGTATGGAATGGTAGGGTATGATATGCTATGGTATGGTATGGAATGGTGTGTATGGTATGGTACGGTATGGTATGGTACGGTATGGTATGGTATCATACAGTATGGTATGGTATGTAATAGTATGTGCGGTATGGTACGGTATGATATGGTATGTATAGTATGGTATGGTGTGCTATGATATTATATGGTATGGTATGGGATGGTATGGTATGGTATGGCATGGTATGGTCTAGTATGTATGGAATGGTACGGTATGGTATGTTATTGATTGGTATGTATTGTATGATACGGCATGGTATGGTACGGTATGGCACGGTATGGTATTGCATGTATAGTATGGTTCGGTACGGTATGGAATAGTATGTATGGTATGGTATCGTACGGTATGGTATGGTGAGGAATGGAATGTATTGTATGGTACGGTATGGTATGGAATGGTATGTATGGTATGGTACAGTAAGGTATGGTATGGTATGGAATGATATGTATAGTATGGTATAGTATGGTATGGAATGGTAGTATGGTATGGCACGGAATGGTATGGTATGGTATGGAATGGTATGTATGCTATGGTATGGTACGTGTGGTATGGTACGGTATGAAATGGTATGGTGTGGTATGTATGGTATGGTACGGTATGGTATGGTATGGCACGGTATGGTACGGTATGGAATGGAATGTATGGTATGGTACGGTATGATAAGGTATGGTACGGTATGGTAAGGCATGGTACGGCATGGTACGGAATTGTATGTATGGTATGGTACAGTATGCTATGATATGGTATGGTATGGGATGTTACGGTATGGTATGGTATGTATGGTATGGTGCGGTATGGAATAGTATGGTATGGTATGGAATGGTACGTACAGTATGGTACAGCAAGGTATGGTACGGTTTGGTATGGAATAGTATGTATGGTAATGTATGGTATCATACGGTATGGTATGGTTTGAAATGGTATGTATTGTATTGTATGATACAGTATGAAATGGTATGTATGTTATGGCACAGTATGCTATGATATGGTATGGTGTGGGATGGTATGGTATGGAATGGTATGTATGGTATGGTACGGTATGGTATGGAATGAGATGTATAGTTTAATACGGTATGGTATGATAAGGTATGGTCATCATCATCATCATCATCATCAGCCTTACTACACCCACTGCAGGGCAAAGGCCTCTCCCATGTCTCTCCAATTAACCCTATCTTTTGCCAGCTGCATCCACCCTTTGCCTGCAAACTTCTTAATCTCATCTGCCCACCTAACCTTCTGCCGCCCCCTGCTACGCTTACTTTCTCTTGGAACCCACCCCGTTACCCTTAAGGACCAGCGGTTATCTTGCCTTCGCATTACATGCCCTGCCCAAGCCCATTTCTTTCTCTTGATTTCGACTAGGATGTCATTAACCCGTGTTTGTTCCCTCACCCACTCTGCCCGCTTCCGATCTCTTAACGTTACACCTATCATTTTTCTTTCCATGGCTCGCTGCGTTGTCCTTAACCTAAGCTGAACTCTTTTCGTTAGCCTCCACGTTTCTGCCCCGTAGGTGAGTACCGGTAAGATTATGCTGTTGTACACTTTCCTTTTGAGGGAAATTGGTAAACTGCCACTCATGATCTGCGAGAATTTGCCATATGCGCTCCAGCCCATTCTTATCCTTCTAGTTATCTCCCTCTCATGATCTGGTTCAGCTGTCACTACCTGCCCTAAGTAGACGTATTCCGGCACAATTTATAGGCTCTCGCTGCCAATTGTGAACTGTTGTTCCCTTGCTAGGCTGTTGAACATTACCTTGGTTTTCTGCATGTTAATTTTTAGACCCACCGATCTGCTCTGCCTGTCTAACTCGTTGATCATGATTTGCAGTTCACCTCCTGAGTGACTCAGCAAGGCAATGTCATCAGCAAATCGCAGATTATATAGGTATTCTCCATTTATTCTTATTCCCAACTGTTCCCAATTCAGGCTTCGAAATACCTCCTGCAAACATGCGGTGAACAGCATTGGCGAGATCGTGTCTCCTTGCCTGACGCCCTTCCTTATTGGAATTTTATTGCTGACTTTATGGAGGACTATAGTAGCTGTGCAGTTGCTATATATATCTTCCAGTATTTTGACATAAGGCTCTTCTACCCCCTGATTACGCAATGCCTGTATGACTGCTGAGGTTTCCACTGAGTCGAATGCTTTCTCGTAATCAATGAAAGCTATATATAGAGGTTGGTTATATTCTGCGCATTTCTCTATCACCTGATTGATAGTGTGAATATGATCGATTGTGGAATATCCTTTACGAAAGCCTGCCTGATCATTTGGTTGATTAAAGTCTAACGTTGCCCTGACTCTATTAGCGATTACCTTAGTAAATACTTTGTAGGCAACGGATAGTAAGCTGATCGGCCTGTAAATTTTCAAGTCCTTGGCGTCTCCCTTCTTATGAATTAAGATAATGTTTGCATTCTTCCAAGCTTCTGGTACAGTTGAGGTCATAAGGCATTGCGTATACAGGGTGGCTAGTTTTTCTAGCACGATGTCCCCTCCATCCTTCAACAGATCTGCTGTTACCTGATCCTCCCCAGCTGCTTTTCCCCTTTTCATTGCTTCTAAGGCTTTCTTTACTTCATCTTTCGTTACTGGCGGGATGACGCATTGCTGTGCACTGCTGTCTTTCTCATTAGCGCTCTGATTACATTGGCTACTGTACAGGTCTGTGTAGAACTCTTCGGCTACGTTAACTATCTTATCCATATTGCTAATGACATTGCCCTGCGTGTCTCTTAATGCATACATCTGGTTTTTACCTATGCCTAGTTTCCTCTTCACTGTTTTTAGGCTACCTCCGTTCTTTATAGCATGCTCGATCCTCTCCATATTAAACTTCCTTATGTCGGCTACCTTGCGCTTATTTATTAACTTTGATAGCTCCGTTAGTTCTATTCTATCGGTAGTGTTAGATGCCTTCACGTTTTGGCGCTTCTTAATCAGATCTTTCGTCACCTGAGATAGCTTCCCGGTATCTTTTCGAACTGTCCTACCGCCTACTTCTACTGCGCACTCCGTAATTATTGATGTCAGGTTATCGTGCATTGAATGAACATCAAGATCATATTCCTCAGTTAAAGCCGAATATCTGTTTTGCAGCGCTATCCTAAACTCCTGTGCTTTCCCTCTTACGGCTAACTCGTTAATGGTCTTCTTCTTCGCTAGCTTCTTCCGTTCCCTCTTCAAGTCTAAGCTAATTCTAGACCTTACCATCCTATGGTCGCTGCAACGCACCCTTCCGAGGACGGCCACATCCTGAATGATGCCAGGTTTAGCGCATAGTATGAAGTCGATTTCATTTTTAATCTCACCATTGGGGCTCTTCCAGGTCCACTTCCTGTTTTCTCGTTTGCGGAAGAAGGTATTCATGACCCGTAAATTATTTCTATCCGCGAATTCGACTAATAGCTCTCCCCTGCTATTTCTAGAGCCTATCGCATAGTCACCTACCGCGTGGTCGTCAGCCTGCTTCTTGCCCACCTTCGCATTGAAGTCGCCCATCAGTACAGTGTACTGCGATTTTGCTTTATTCATTGCTGATTCTACGTCCTCATAGAAGCTTTCAACGGTCTGGTCATCATGGCTGGATGTGGGTGCGTAGGCCTGCACCACTTTCAGTTTGTACCTCCTATTCAGCCTAATTACTATAGCTGCTACCCTCTCGTTAATACTGTAGAACTCCTCTACGTTGCCAGCTATATCCTTATTAATGAGGAAACCCACACCTAGTTCTCGTCTATCCTCTAACCCGCGATAGCACAGTATGTGTCCGTCCTTTAGTGCTGTATACGCCTCACCTGTCCTCCTAACTTCGCTAAGCCCTATCACATCCCATTTAATTCCCGCTAGTTCCTCGAACAGCACTGCTGGGCTAGCCTCACTAGCTAAGGTTCTAGCGTTAAACGTTGCCAGGTTCAGATACCAATGGCGGCCTGTCCGGAGCCAGAGATTCTTAGCACCCTCCGCTGCGTCACAGGTCTGACCGCCGCCGTGGTCAGTTGCTCTGCAGCCGCTGGGGACTGAGGGCCGAGGGTTAATTGGTTTGATCATAGAAGGTTGTGGCCAAGTACTACACCAGGGTGGCCAAATCCTGCTCTGGTGAGAGAGTGCGTTGTCGGTTCTGGTCACCGAGATAAGGCCGCACTCCAGGCCTGGTTGTGCAATTCCATCGACACGCGGATTTATTTTTTTAAACCCGGTGGAGAGTTGCGCGGCACCAGGATTTGAACCCCGGTCCTCTTGCACGCGAGGCGGATGTTCTACCTCTACGCCATCGCTGCACCTGCAAGGTATGGTATAGAATAGTATATATGGTATGGTACGATATGGTACGGTATGGTATGGTACGGAATGGAATGTATGTTGTGGTACGGTATGGTATGGTATGGAGCGGTATGTACGGTATGGTATGGTCTGGTACGGTCTAGTACGCTATGGTATGGTATGTATGGTACGGTATGGTATGGAATGAAATGTATGGTATGGTACGGTATGGTATGGAGTGGTATGTTTGGTATGGTACGGTATGGTATGGTACGGTATGGAATGAAATGGTATGTATGGTATGGTTTGGAATGATATGCATGGTATGGTATTGTATGGTATGGTATGGAATGGTATGTATGGTATGGTAGGTATGGTATGGAATGGTACGGTATTGTATAATACGGTATGACATGGTATGGTATGTATGGTAAGGTATGGTACGGTTATGGTATGGCATGTATGGTATGGTACGGTATGGTATGGAATGGCACGTATGGTATGGTACTGTATGGTATGGTATCGTAAGGTACGTTATGATATGGAATGGTTATATGATATGGTATAGTATAGAATGGTATTGTATGGCACGGTATGTATGGTATGGTATACTATTGTATGGTATGAACGGTAGGGTACCGTGTGATATGGTGTGGTATGACATGGTATTGTATTGTATGCTACGGTATGTTAAAGAATAGTATGGTACGGTATGTAATGGTACTTTACGGTATGGTATGGTACGGTAAGGTATGGTATGGAATTGTATATATGGTATGAGGCGATATGGTATAGTATGGTATGGTATTATATGGTATGGTACGTTATGGTATGGCATGTATGGTATGGTATGGAATGGTATGGTATGGTACAGTATGGTATGTTAGGGTATGATATGATATTTTATGGTACGGGATTCCGGACAGGCCGCCATTGGAATGTCCACCTGGAAACGTTTAACGCTAGAACTTTATCTAGTGAGGCTAGCCTAGCAGTGCTGTTCGAGGAACTAGCGGGAAATAAATGGGATGTGATAGGGCTTAGCGAAGTTAGGAGGACAGGTGACGCGTATACAGTACTTAAGGACGGACACATACTGTGCTACCGCGGATTAGAGGATAGACGAGAAGTAGGTGTGGTACTCCTGATTAATAAGGATATAGCTGTCAACGTAGAGGAGTTCTGTAGTATTAACGAGAGGGTAGCAGCTACAGTAATTAGGCTGAATAGTTGGTACAAGCTGAAAGTGGTGCAGGCCTACGCGCCCACGTCCAGCCATGATGTCCAAACCGTTGAAAGTTTCTATGAGGACGTAGAATCGGCAATGAATAAAGCAAAATCGCAGTACACTGTACTGAGGGGCGACTTCAATGCGGAGGTGGGCAAGAAGCAGGCTGACGACCACGCGGTAGGTGACTATGGGATAGGCTCTAGAAATAGCAGGGGAGAGTTATTAGACGAATTCGCGGATAGAAATAATTTACGGATCATGAATACCTTCTTCCGCAAACGAGAAAACAGGAAGTGGACCTGGAAGAGCCCCAATGGTGAAACTAAAAATGAAATCGATTTCATACTATGCGCTAAACCTGGCATCATTCAGGATGTGGCCGTCCTCGGAAAGGTGCGTTGTAGCGACCACAGAATGGTAAGGTCTAGACTTTGCATAGATTTGAAGAGAGAATGGAAGAAGCTAGTGAAGAAGACCATTAACGAGTTAGCCGTAAGAGGGAAAGCACAGGAGTTTAGGATAGCGCTGGAAAACAGATATTCGGCTTTAACTGAGGAAGACGATCTTGATGTTCATACAATGCACGATAATCTGACATCAATAAATACGGAGTGCTCAGTAGAAGTAGGCTGTAGAACAGTTCTAAATGATACCGGGAAGCAAAGTCAGGTGACGAAAGATCTGATTAAGAAGCGCCAAAGCATGAGAGCGTCTAACCCTACGGACTGAATAGAAATAGCAGAGCTTTCGAAATTAATAAACAAGCGCAAGGTAGCCGACACAATGGCGCGTTATGGTACGATATGTATGGTATGGTACAGTATGGTACGGTGCGGTATGGTACAGTATGGTATGCTATGGTATGTTATGGAATGGTATGTTAGGTATGGTACGGTATGGTATGGTACGGTATGGAATGGTATGTATAGTATGGCATGGCACGGTATGGTATTGAACGGTATGGTAGAGTATGTATGGTATGGTATGGTATTGTAAGGAATGGTGTGGTATGGTATCGTACGGTATGGTATGTTATGGAATGGTATGTATGGTATGGTAGGGTATGATATGCTATGGTATGGTACGGAACGGTATGGTACGGCATGGTATGGTTTCATACAGTATGGTATGGTATGTGATGGTATGTGTGGTATGGTACGGTATGATATAGTATGTATGGTATGGTATGGTACGGTTTGGTATGATATTATATGGTATGGTATGGGATGGTACGGTATGGCATGGCATGGTATGGTATAGTATACATGGTATGGTACGGTATGGTACGGTATGGTACGGTATGGAATGGTATTGAATGGTATGTATTGTATGATACGGAATGGTATGGTACGGTATGGCACGGTATGGTATTCTATGTATAGTATGGTACGGTACGGCATGGAATAGTATGTATGGTATGGTATCGTACGGTATGGTATGGTTTGGAATGGAATGTATTGTATCGTATGGTATGGTATAGTATGGTATGTATGGTATGGTACAGTATGGTATGGTTCGCTATGGAATGGTGTGTATGTTATGGTACAGTATGGCACGGTATGGTATTGAATGGTATGGTACGGTATGGTATAATATGGTATAGTATGATGTGGAATGGTAGTATTGTATGTTACGGTATGGAATGGTATGTAAGGTATGGTATGGTGTTGTACGTATGGTATGGTATGGAATAAAATGGTATGGAGTGGTATGTATGCTATGGTACGGTATGGAATGGAATGGTACAGTCTGTACAGTATGGTATGTGCTGGTATGGTCTGGTATGGTATGGAATGGAATGTATGGTATGGTCGGTACGGTACCATATGGTACGGCATGGTATGGTACTGTATGGTATGGTATGGCACCTTATGGTACGATATGTATGGTATGGTACGGTATGGTATGGTACAGTATGGTACGGTGCGGTATGATACAGTATGGTATGCTAAGGTATGGTAAGGAATGGTATGTATGGTATGGTACGGTGTGGTATGGTACGGTGTGGAATGATATGTATAGTATGGTATGACACGGTATGGTATGGAACGGTATGGTAGAGTATGTATGGTATGGTATGGTACGGTACAATATGGTACGGTATTGTAAGGAATGGTATGGTATGGTATCGTACGGTATGGTATGTTATGGAATGGTATGTATGGTATGGTAGGGTATGATATGCTATGGTATGATACGGAATGGTATGTATGGTATGGTACGGTATGGTATGGTACAATATGGTATGGTAGGTTATGGTATGGTATCGTACAGTATGGTATGGTATGTAATGGTATGTGTGGTATGGTACGGTATGGTATGGTATGTATAGTATGGTATGGTACGGTATGCTATGATATTATATGGAATGGTATGGGATGGTACGGTATGGTATGGCATGGTATGGTACAGCATGTATGGTATGGTACGGTATGGTATGGTATTGATTGGTATGTATTGTATGATACGGCATGTTATGGTACGGTATGGCACGGTATGGTATTGCAGGTATAGTATGGTACGGTACGGTATGGAATAGTATGTATGGTATGGTATCGTACGGTATGGTATGGTTTGGAATGAAATGTATTGTATGGTACGGTATAGTATGGAATGGTATGTATGGTATGGTACAGTAAGGTATGGTATGGTATGGAATGATATGTATAGTATGGTACAGTATGGTATGGTATTGTATGGAATAATATGTATAGTATGGTACAGTATGGTATGGAATTGTAGATATGGTATGGTACGGTATGGTACGGTATTGTATGGTATGTATGGTATGGTACAGTATAGTAGGGTACGCTATGGAATGGTATGTATATTATGGTACAGTATGGCACGGTATGGTATTGAATGGTATGGTACGGTATGGATTGCTATGGTATAGTATGATATGGAATGGTAGTATTGTATGTTACGGTATGGAATTGTATGTATGGTATGGTACGGTGTGGAATGGTATGGTACAGTAAGTACAGTATGGTATGGTCTGGTATGGTCTGGTACACTATGGTATGGTACTGTATGGTATGGTACGCTATGTATGGTATGGCACGGTATGGTACGCTATGTATGGTATGGTACTGTATAGTATGGTACAGTATGGTACGGTATGGTATGGTAAGGTATGGAACGATATGGTATGGTAAGGTATGGAATGGTGTGTATAGTATGGTACAGTATGGTATTGAATTGTATATATGGTATGGTATGCTATTGTATGGTATGGTACAGTATGGTACGATGCGGTATGGTACAGTATGGTATGCTATGGTATGGTATGGTATGTATGGTATGGCACGGTATGGCATGGTACGGTATGGTATGGTACGGTATGGAATGGTATGTATGGGATGGTATGGCACGGTATGGTATGGAATGGTATGGCAGAGTATGTATGGTATGGTATGGCACGGAACTATATGGTGCGCTATTGTAAGGAATGGTATGGTATGGTATCTTATGGTATGGTATGTTATGGAATGGAATGTATGGTATAATACAGTATGATGTGCTATGGTATGGTATGAAATGGTATGTATGGTATGGTACAAAATGGTTTGGTACGGTACAGTATGGTATGGTATGGTATCATACAGTATGGTATAGTATGTAATGGTATGTGTGGTATGGTACGGTATGATATGGTGTGTATGGTATGGTATGGTTTGGTATGCTATGATATTATATGGTATGGTATGGGTTGGTACGGTATGGTATGGCACGGTATGGTATATTATGTATGGTACGGTACGGTATGGACGGTATGGTATTGTATGTATAGTATGATACGGTACGGTATGGAATAGTATGTATGGTATGGTATAGTATCGTACGGTATGGTATGGTTTGGAATGGAATGTAATGTATGGTACGGTATGGTATGGAATGGTATGTTTGGTATGGTACAGTATGGTATGGTATAGAATGATATGTATAGTATGGTACAGTATGGTATGGAATTGTATGTATGGTATGGTACGGTATGGAATGGTACGGTATTGCACGCTATGGTACGGTACGATATGATACGGTATGGTACGGTATGGTATGTTATGGTATGGTACGGTAAGGTATGGTACGGAATGGTACGGTATTGTATGGTATGGTATGGTACGGTATGGTATCGAATAGTATGTATGGTATGGTATAGAATGGTATGGAATGGTACAGTATGGTATGGTATGTATGGCATGTTATGGTATAGTATGGTATGGAATGGTAATATGGTATGGTACGATGTGGTATAGTATGGTACGGTAGTGTATGGTATGGTATGGCACGGTACGGTATTTTTCGGTATGGTATGGTACGGTATGGTATGGTATGGAATCACATGTATGGTATGGTACAGTATGGTATTGCATGGTATGGAGTGGTATGTATGGTATGGTACGGTATGGAATGGAATGTATGGTATGGTACGGTATGGTAAGGCATGGGACGGCATTGTACGGAATGGTATGTATGGTATGGTACGATATGGTATGGAGTGGAATGTATGGTATGCTAAGGTAAGGTATGGTACCATATCGAATGGAATAGTATGTATGGTATGGTATGGAATTATATGTATGGTATGGTGTGGTATGGTATGGTACAGTATGGTATGGAATGGTACGGTATGGTATGATACGGTATTGTATGGTACGGTATGGTATGGATGGTATGGTATGGTACGGTGTGGTATGGTATCGTATAGTATGGTATGTAATGATGTGTGTGTTTGGTAATATATGAAATGGTATGTATGGTACGGTACGGTACAGTATGCTATGATATTGTATGGTAAGGGATGTTACGGTATGGTATGGTATGTATGGTATGGTACGGTATAGAATAGTATGGTATGGTATAGAATAGTACGTACAGTATGGTATGGTTCGGTATGGAATAGTATGTATGGTAATGTATGGTATCATGCGGTATGGTATGCTTTGAAATGGTATGTATTGTATGGTACAGTATGAAATGGTATGTATGGTATGGTATGGTACAGTATGCTATGATATGGAATGGTGTGGGATGGTATGGTATGGCATGTTAAGTATGGTATGGTATGGAATGGTATGTATGGCATGGTACGGTATGGTATGGTATGGAATGAGATGTATAGTTTAATACGGTATGGTATGATAAGGTATGGTATAGAATGTATATATCGTATGGTACGATATGGTACGGTATGGTATGGTACGGAATGGCATGTATGTTATAGTACTGTATGGTATGGAGTGGTATGTACGGTATGGTATGGTCTGGTACGGTCTAGTACGCTATGGTATGGTATGTATGGTACGGTATGGTATGGAATGGCATGTATGGTATGGTACGGTATGGTATGGTATGGAGTGGTATGTATGGAATGGTAGGGTATGATATGCTATGGTATGTATGGAATGGTGTGTATGGTATGGTACGGTATGGTATGGTACGGTATGGTATGGTATCATACAGTATGGTATGGTATGTAATAGTATGTGCGGTATGGTACGGTATGATATGGTATGTATAGTATGGTATGGTGTGCTATGATAATATATGGTATGGTATGGGATGGTATGGTATGGTATGGCATGGTAGGTCTAGTATGTATGGAATGGTACGGTATGGTATGTTATTGATTGGTATGTATTGTATGATACGGCATGGTATGGTACGGTATGGCACGGTATGGTATTGCATGTATAGTATGGTTCGGTACGGTATGGAATAGTATGTATGGTATGGTATCGTACGGTATGGTATGGTGAGGAATGGAATGTATTGCATGGTACGGTATGGTATGGAATGGTATGTATGGTATGGTACAGTAAGGTATGGTATGGTATGGAATGATATGTATAGTATGGTATAGTATGGTATGGAATGGTAGTATGGTATGGCACGGAATGGAATGGTATGGTATGGAATGGTATGTATGCTATGGTATGGTACGTATGGTATGGTACGGTATGAAATGGTTTGGTGTGGTATGTATGGTATGGTACGGTATGGTATGGTATGGCACGGTATGGTACGGTATGGAATGGAATGTATGGTATAGTACGGTATGATAAGGTATGGTACGGTATGGTAAGGCATGGTACGGCATGGTACGGAATGGTATGTATGGTATGGTACAGTATGCTATGATATGGTATGGTATGGGATGTTACGCGGTATGGTATGGTATGTATGGTATGGTGCGGTATGGAATAGTATGGTATGGTACGGAATGGTACGTACAGTATGGTACAGCAAGGTATGGTACGGTTTGGTATAGAATAGTATGTATGGTAATGTATGGTATCATACGGTATGGTATGGTTTGAAATGGTATGTATTGTATGATACAGTATGAAATGGTATGTATGTTATGGCACAGTATGTTATGATATGGTATGGTGTGGGATGGTATGGTATGGCATGTTAAGTATGGTATGGTATGGTATGGAATGGTATGTATGGTATGGTACGGTATGGTATGGAATGAGATGTATAGTTTAATACGGTATTGTATGATAAGGTATGGTATAGAATAGTATATATGGTATGGTACGATATGGTACGGTATGGTATGGTACGGAATGGAATGTATGTTGTTGTAAGGTATGGAATGGTATGGAGCGGTATGTACGGTATGGTATGGTCTGGTACGGTCTAGTACGCTATGGTATGGTATGTATGGTACGGTATGGTATGGAATGGAATGTATGGTATGGTACGGTATGGTATGGTATGGAGTGGTATGTTTGGTATGGTACGGTATGGTATGGTACGGTATGGAATGAAATGGTATGTATGGTATGGTTTGGAATGATATGCATGGTATGGTATTGTATGGTATGGTATGGAATGGTATGTATGGTATGGTAGGTATGGTATGGAATGGTACGGTATTGTATAATACGGTATGGCATGGTATGGTATGTATGGTAAGGTATGGTACGGTTATGGTATGGCATGTATGGTATGGTACGGTATGGTATGGAATGGCACGTATGGTATGGTACTGTATGGTATGGTATCGAATGGTACGTTATGATATGGAATGGTTATATGATATGGTATGGTATAGAATGGTATTGTATGGCACGGTATGTATGGTATGATATACTATTGTATGGTATGAACGGTAGGGTACCGTGTGATATGGTGTGGTATGACATGGTATTGTATTGTATGGTACGGTATGTTAAGGAATAGTATGGTACGGTATGTAATGGTACGGTACGGTATGGAATGGTATATATGGTATGGTATTATATGGTATGGTACGTTATGGTATGGCATGTATGGTATGGTATAGAATGGTATGGTATGGTACAGTATGGTATGTTAGGGTATATGATATTTTATGGTACGGGATTCCGGACAGGCCGCCATTGGAATGTCCACCTGGAAACGTTTAACGCTAGAACTTTATCTAGTGAGGCTAGCCTAGCAGTGCTGTTCGAGGAACTAGCGGGAAATAAATGGGATGTGATAGGGCTTAGCGAAGTTAGGAGGACAGGTGACGCGTATACAGTACTTAAGGACGGACACATACTGTGCTACAGCGGATTAAAGGATAGACGAGAAGTAGGTGTGGTACTCCTGAATAATAAGGATATAGCTGTCAACGTAGAGGAGTTCTGTAGTATTAACGAGAGGGTAGCAGCTACAGTAACTAGGCTGAATAGTTGGTACAAGCTGAAAGTGGTGCAGGCCTACGCGCCCACGTCCAGCCATGATGTCCAAACCGATGAAAGTTTCTATGAGGACGTAGAATCGGCAATGAATAAAGCAAAATCGCAGTACACTGTACTGAGGGGCGACTTCAATGCGGAGGTGGGCAAGAAGCAGGCTGACGACCACGCGGTAGGTGACTATGGGATAGGCTCTAGAAATAGCAGGGGAGAGTTATTAGACGAATTCGCGGATAGAAATAATTTACGGATCATGAATACCTTCTTCCGCAAACGAGGAAACAGGAAGTGGACCTGGAAGAGCCCCAATGGTGAAACTAAAAATGAAATCGATTTCATACTATGCGCTAAACCTGGCATCATTCAGGATGTGGCCGTCCTCGGAAAGGTGCGTTGTAGCGACCACAGAATGGTAAGGTCTAGACTTTGCATAGATTTGAAGAGAGAATGAAAGAAGCTAGTGAAGAAGACCATTAACGAGTTAGCCGTAAGAGGGAAAGCACAGGAGTTTAGGATAGCGCTGGAAAACAGATATTCGGCTTTAACTGAGGAAGACGATCTTGATGTTCATACAATGCACGATAATCTGACATCAATAAATACGGAGTGCTCAGTAGAAGTAGGCTGTAGAACAGTTCTAAATGATACCGGGAAGCAAAGTCAGGTGACGAAAGATCTGGTTAAGAAGCGCCAAAGCATGAGAGCGTCTAACCCTACGGACTGAATAGAAATAGCAGAGCTTTCGAAATTAATAAACAAGCGCAAGGTAGCCGACACAATGGCGCGTTATGGTACGATATGTATGGTATGGTACAGTATGGTACGGTGCGGTATGGTACAGTATGGTATGCTATGGTATGTTATGGAATGGTATGTTAGGTATGGTACGGTATGGTATGGTACGGTATGGAATGGTATGTATAGTATGGCATGGCACGGTATGGTATTGAACGGTATGGTAGAGTATGTATGGTATGGTATGGTATTGTAAGGAATGGTATGGTATGGTATCGTACGGTATGGTATGTTATGGAATGGTATGTATGGTATGGTAGGATATGATATGCTATGGTATGGTACGGAACGGTATGGTACGGCATGGTATGGTTTCATACAGTATGGTATGGTATGTGATGGTATGTGTGGTATGGTACGGTATGATATAGTATGTATGGTATGGTATGGTACGGTTTGGTATGATATTATATGGTATGGTATGGGATGGTACGGTATGGCATGGCATGGTATGGTATAGTATACATGGTATGGTACGGTATGGTACGGTATGGAATGGTATTGAATGGTATGTATTGTATGATACGGAATGGTATGGTACGGTATGGCACGGTATGGTATTCTATGTATAGTATGGTACGGTACGGCATGGAATAGTATGTATGGTACGGTATCGTACGGTATGGTATGGTTTGGAATGGAATGTATTGTATCGTATGGTATGGTATAGTATGGTATGTATGGTATGGTACAGTATGGTATGGTTCGCTATGGAATGGTGTGTATGTTATGGTACAGTATGGCACGGTATGGTATTGAATGGTATGGTACGGTATGGTATAATATGGTATAGTATGATGTGGAATGGTAGTATTGTATGTTACGGTATGGAATGGTATGTAAGGTATGGTATGGTGTTGTACGTATGGTATGGTATGGAATAAAATGGTATGGAGTGGTATGTATGCTATGGTACGGTATGGAATGGAATGGTACAGTCTGTACAGTATGGTATGTGCTGGTATGGTCTGGTATGGTATGGAATGGAATGTATGGTATGGTCGGTACGGTACCATATGGTACGGCATGGTATGGTACTGTATGGTATGGTATGGCACCTTATGGTACGATATGTATGGTATGGTACGGTATGGTATGGTACAGTATGGTACGGTGCGGTATGATACAGTATGGTATGCTAAGGTATGGTAAGGAATGGTATGTATGGTATGGTACGGTGTGGTATGGTACGGTATGGAATGATATGTATAGTATGGTATGACACGGTATGGTATGGAACGGTATGGTAGAGTATGTATGGTATGGTATGGTACGGTACAATATGGTACGGTATTGTAAGGAATGGTATGGTATGGTATCGTACGGTATGGTATGTTATGGAATGGTATGTATGGTATGGTAGGGTATGATATGCTATGGTATGATACGGAATGGTATGTATGGTATGGTACGGTATGGTATGGTACAATATGGTATGGTAGGTTATGGTATGGTATCGTACAGTATGGTATGGTATGTAATGGTATGTGTGGTATGGTACGGTATGGTATGGTATGTATAGTATGGTATGGTACGGTATGCTATGATATTATATGGAATGGTATGGGATGGTACGGTATGGTATGGCATGGTATGGTACAGCATGTATGGTATGGTACGGTATGGTATGGTATTGATTGGTATGTATTGTATGATACGGCATGTTATGGTACGGTATGGCACGGTATGGTATTGCAGGTATAGTATGGTACGGTACGGTATGGAATAGTATGTATGGTATGGTATCGTACGGTATGGTATGGTTTGGAATGAAATGTATTGTATGGTACGGTATAGTATGGAATGGTATGTATGGTATGGTACAGTAAGGTATGGTATGGTATGGAATGATATGTATAGTATGGTACAGTATGGTATGGTATTGTATGGAATAATATGTATAGTAGAGTACAGTATGGTATGGAATTGTAGATATGGTATGGTACGGTATGGTACGGTATTGTATGGTATGTATGGTATGGTACAGTATAGTAGGGTACGCTATGGAATGGTATGTATATTATGGTACAGTATGGCACGGTATGGTATTGAATGGTATGGTACGGTATGGATTGCTATGGTATAGTATGATATGGAATGGTAGTATTGTATGTTACGGTATGGAATTGTATGTATGGTATGGTACGGTGTGGAATGGTATGGTACAGTAAGTACAGTATGGTATGGTCTGGTATGGTCTGGTACACTATGGTATGGTACTGTATGGTATGGTACGCTATGTATGGTATGGCACGGTATGGTACGCTATGTATGGTATGGTACTGTATAGTATGGTACAGTATGGTACGGTATGGTATGGTAAGGTATGGAACGATATGGTATGGTAAGGTATGGAATGGTGTGTATAGTATGGTACAGTATGGTATTGAATTGTATATATGGTATGGTATGCTATTGTATGGTATGGTACAGTATGGTACGATGCGGTATGGTACAGTATGGTATGCTATGGTATGGTATGGTATGTATGGTATGGCACGGTATGGCATGGTACGGTATGGTATGGTACGGTATGGAATGGTATGTATGGGATGGTATGGCACGGTATGGTATGGAATGGTATGGCAGAGTATGTATGGTATGGTATGGCACGGAACTATATGGTGCGGTATTGTAAGGAATGGTATGGTATGGTATCTTATGGTATGGTATGTTATGGAATGGAATGTATGGTATAATACAGTATGATGTGCTATGGTATGGTATGAAATGGTATGTATGGTATGGTACAAAATGGTTTGGTACGGTACAGTATGGTATGGTATGGTATCATACAGTATGGTATAGTATGTAATGGTATGTGTGGTATGGTACGGTATGATATGGTGTGTATGGTATGGTATGGTTTGGTATGCTATGATATTATATGGTATGGTATGGGTTGGTACGGTATGGTATGGCACGGTATGGTATATTATGTATGGTACGGTACGGTATGGACGGTATGGTATTGTATGTATAGTATGATACGGTACGGTATGGAATAGTATGTATGGTATGGTATAGTATCGTACGGTATGGTATGGTTTGGAATGGAATGTAATGTATGGTACGGTATGGTATGGAATGGTATGTTTGGTATGGTACAGTATGGTATGGTATAGAATGATATGTATAGTATGGTACAGTATGGTATGGAATTGTATGTATGGTATGGTACGGTATGGAATGGTACGGTATTGCACGCTATGGTACGGTACGATATGATACGGTATGGTACGGTATGGTATGTTATGGTATGGTACGGTAAGGTATGGTACGGAATGGTACGGTATTGTATGGTATGGTATGGTACGGTATGGTATCGAATAGTATGTATGGTATGGTATAGAATGGTATGGAATGGTACAGTATGGTATGGTATGTATGGCATGTTATGGTATAGTATGGTATGGAATGGTAATATGGTATGGTACGATGTGGTATAGTATGGTACGGTAGTGTATGGTATGGTATGGCACGGTACGTTATTTTTCGGTATGGTATGGTACGGTATGGTATGGTATGGAATCACATGTATGGTATGGTACAGTATGGTATTGCATGGTATGGAGTGGTATGTATGGTATGGTACGGTATGGAATGGAATGTATGGTATGGTACGGTATGGTAAGGCATGGGACGGCATTGTACGGAATGGTATGTATGGTATGGTACGATATGGTATGGAGTGGAATGTATGGTATGCTAAGGTAAGGTATGGTACCATATCGAATGGAATAGTATGTATGGTATGGTATGGAATTATATGTATGGTATGGTGTTGTATGGTATGGTACAGTATGGTATGGAATGGTACGGTATGGTATGATACGGTATTGTATGGTACGGTATGGTATGGATGGTATGGTATGGTACGGTGTGGTATGGTATCGTATAGTATGGTATGTAATGATGTGTGTGTTTGGTAATATATGAAATGGTATGTATGGTACGGTACGGTACAGTATGCTATGAT
Source organism: Amblyomma americanum (assembly GCF_052857255.1). Classification (NCBI taxonomy): domain Eukaryota; kingdom Metazoa; phylum Arthropoda; class Arachnida; order Ixodida; family Ixodidae; genus Amblyomma; species Amblyomma americanum. Next base: position 449,397,328 of record NC_135497.1, read on the forward strand.
ATTGTATGGTAAGGGATGTTACGGTATGGTATGGTATGTATGGTATGGTACGGTATAGAATAGTATGGTATGGTATAGAATGGTACGTACAGTATGGTATGGTTCGGTATGGAATAGTATGTATGGTAATGTATGGTATCATGCGGTATGGTATGCTTTGAAATGGTATGTATTGTATGGTACAGTATGAAATGGTATGTATGGTATGGTATGGTACAGTATGCTATGATATGGAATGGTGTGGGATGGTATGGTATGGCATGTTAAGTATGGTATGGTATGGAATGGTATGTATGGCATGGTACGGTATGGTATGGTATGGAATGAGATGTATAGTTTAATACGGTATGGTATGATAAGGTATGGTATAGAATGTATATATCGTATGGTACGATATGGTACGGTATGGTATGGTACGGAATGGCATGTATGTTATAGTACTGTATGGTATGGAGTGGTATGTACGGTATGGTATGGTCTGGTACGGTCTAGTACGCTATGGTATGGTATGTATGGTACGGTATGGTATGGAATGGCATGTATGGTATGGTACGGTATGGTATGGTATGGAGTGGTATGTATGGAATGGTAGGGTATGATATGCTATGGTATGTATGGAATGGTGTGTATGGTATGGTACGGTATGGTATGGTACGGTATGGTATGGTATCATACAGTATGGTATGGTATGTAATAGTATGTGCGGTATGGTACGGTATGATATGGTATGTATAGTATGGTATGGTGTGCTATGATAATATATGGTATGGTATGGGATGGTATGGTATGGTATGGCATGGTAGGTCTAGTATGTATGGAATGGTACGGTATGGTATGTTATTGATTGGTATGTATTGTATGATACGGCATGGTATGGTACGGTATGGCACGGTATGGTATTGCATGTATAGTATGGTTCGGTACGGTATGGAATAGTATGTATGGTATGGTATCGTACGGTATGGTATGGTGAGGAATGGAATGTATTGCATGGTACGGTATGGTATGGAATGGTATGTATGGTATGGTACAGTAAGGTATGGTATGGTATGGAATGATATGTATAGTATGGTATAGTATGGTATGGAATGGTAGTATGGTATGGCACGGAATGGAATGGTATGGTATGGAATGGTATGTATGCTATGGTATGGTACGTATGGTATGGTACGGTATGAAATGGTTTGGTGTGGTATGTATGGTATGGTACGGTATGGTATGGTATGGCACGGTATGGTACGGTATGGAATGGAATGTATGGTATAGTACGGTATGATAAGGTATGGTACGGTATGGTAAGGCATGGTACGGCATGGTACGGAATGGTATGTATGGTATGGTACAGTATGCTATGATATGGTATGGTATGGGATGTTACGCGGTATGGTATGGTATGTATGGTATGGTGCGGTATGGAATAGTATGGTATGGTACGGAATGGTACGTACAGTATGGTACAGCAAGGTATGGTACGGTTTGGTATAGAATAGTATGTATGGTAATGTATGGTATCATACGGTATGGTATGGTTTGAAATGGTATGTATTGTATGATACAGTATGAAATGGTATGTATGTTATGGCACAGTATGCTATGATATGGTATGGTGTGGGATGGTATGGTGTGGCATGTTAAGTATGGTATGGTATGGTATGGAATGGTATGTATGGTATGGTACGGTATGGTATGGAATGAGATGTATAGTTTAATACGGTATTGTATGATAAGGTATGGTATAGAATAGTATATATGGTATGGTACGATATGGTACGGTATGGTATGGTACGGAATGGAATGTATGTTGTTGTAAGGTATGGAATGGTATGGAGCGGTATGTACGGTATGGTATGGTCTGGTACGGTCTAGTACGCTATGGTATGGTATGTATGGTACGGTATGGTATGGAATGGAATGTATGGTATGGTACGGTATGGTATGGTATGGAGTGGTATGTTTGGTATGGTACGGTATGGTATGGTACGGTATGGAATGAAATGGTATGTATGGTATGGTTTGGAATGATATGCATGGTATGGTATTGTATGGTATGGTATGGAATGGTATGTATGGTATGGTAGGTATGGTATGGAATGGTACGGTATTGTATAATACGGTATGGCATGGTATGGTATGTATGGTAAGGTATGGTACGGTTATGGTATGGCATGTATGGTATGGTACGGTATGGTATGGAATGGCACGTATGGTATGGTACTGTATGGTATGGTATCGAATGGTACGTTATGATATGGAATGGTTATATGATAAGGTATGGTATAGAATGGTATTGTATGGCACGGTATGTATGGTATGATATACTATTGTATGGTATGAACGGTAGGGTACCGTGTGATATGGTGTGGTATGACATGGTATTGTATTGTATGGTACGGTATGTTAAGGAATAGTATGGTACGGTATGTAATGGTACGGTACGGTATGGAATGGTATATATGGTATGGTATTATATGGTATGGTACGTTATGGTATGGCATGTATGGTATGGTATAGAATGGTATGGTATGGTACAGTATGGTATGTTAGGGTATATGATATTTTATGGTACGGGATTCCGGACAGGCCGCCATTGGAATGTCCACCTGGAAACGTTTAACGCTAGAACTTTATCTAGTGAGGCTAGCCTAGCAGTGCTGTTCGAGGAACTAGCGGGAAATAAATGGGATGTGATAGGGCTTAGCGAAGTTAGGAGGACAGGTGACGCGTATACAGTACTTAAGGACGGACACATACTGTGCTACAGCGGATTAAAGGATAGACGAGAAGTAGGTGTGGTACTCCTGAATAATAAGGATATAGCTGTCAACGTAGAGGAGTTCTGTAGTATTAACGAGAGGGTAGCAGCTACAGTAATTAGGCTGAATAGTTGGTACAAGCTGAAAGTGGTGCAGGCCTACGCGCCCACGTCCAGCCATGATGTCCAAACCGATGAAAGTTTCTATGAGGACGTAGAATCGGCAATGAATAAAGCAAAATCGCAGTACACTGTACTGAGGGGCGACTTCAATGCGGAGGTGGGCAAGAAGCAGGCTGACGACCACGCGGTAGGTGACTATGGGATAGGCTCTAGAAATAGCAGGGGAGAGTTATTAGACGAATTCGCGGATAGAAATAATTTACGGATCATGAATACCTTCTTCCGCAAACGAGGAAACAGGAAGTGGACCTGGAAGAGCCCCAATGGTGAAACTAAAAATGAAATCGATTTCATACTATGCGCTAAACCTGGCATCATTCAGGATGTGGCCGTCCTCGGAAAGGTGCGTTGTAGCGACCACAGAATGGTAAGGTCTAGACTTTGCATAGATTTGAAGAGAGAATGGAAGAAGCTAGTGAAGAAGACCATTAACGAGTTAGCCGTAAGAGGGAAAGCACAGGAGTTTAGGATAGCGCTGGAAAACAGATATTCGGCTTTAACTGAGGAAGACGATCTTGATGTTCATACAATGCACGATAATCTGACATCAATAAATACGGAGTGCTCAGTAGAAGTAGGCTGTAGAACAGTTCTAAATGATACCGGGAAGCAAAGTCAGGTGACGAAAGATCTGGTTAAGAAGCGCCAAAGCATGAGAGCGTCTAACCCTACGGACTGAATAGAAATAGCAGAGCTTTCGAAATTAATAAACAAGCGCAAGGTAGCCGACACAATGGCGCGTTATGGTACGATATGTATGGTATGGTACAGTATGGTACGGGTGCGGTATGGTACAGTATGGTATGCTATGGTATGTTATGGAATGGTATGTTAGGTATGGTACGGTATGGTATGGTACGGTATGGAATGGTATGTATAGTATGGCATGGCACGGTATGGTATTGAACGGTATGGTAGAGTATGTATGGTATGGTATGGTATTGTAAGGAATGGTATGGTATGGTATCGTACGGTATGGTATGTTATGGAATGGTATGTATGGTATGGTAGGATATGATATGCTATGGTATGGTACGGAACGGTATGGTACGGCATGGTATGGTTTCATACAGTATGGTATGGTATGTGATGGTATGTGTGGTATGGTACGGTATGATATAGTATGTATGGTATGGTATGGTACGGTTTTGGTATGATATTATATGGTATGGTATGGGATGGTACGGTATGGCATGGCATGGTATGGTATAGTATACATGGTATGGTACGGTATGGTACGGTATGGAATGGTATTGAATGGTATGTATTGTATGATACGGAATGGTATGGTACGGTATGGCACGGTATGGTATTCTATGTATAGTATGGTACGGTACGGCATGGAATAGTATGTATGGTATGGTATCGTACGGTATGGTATGGTTTGGAATGGAATGTATTGTATCGTATGGTATGGTATAGTATGGTATGTATGGTATGGTACAGTATGGTATGGTTCGCTATGGAATGGTGTGTATGTTATGGTACAGTATGGCACGGTATGGTATTGAATGGTATGGTACGGTATGGTATGCTATGGTATAGTATGATATGGAATGGTAGTATTGTATGTTACGGTATGGAATGGTATGTAAGGTATGGTATGGTGTGGAACGTATGGTATGGTATGGAATAAAATGGTATGGAGTGGTATGTATGCTATGGTACGGTATGTAATGGTATGGTACAGTCTGTACAGTATGGTATGTGCTGGTATGGTCTGGTAGACTATGGTATGGTATGGTATGGAATGGAATGTATGGTATGGTCGGTACGGTACCATATGGTACGGCATGGTATGGTACTGTATGGTATGGTATGGCACGTTATGGTACGATATGTATGGTATGTTACGGTATGGTATGGTACAGTATGGTACGGTGCGGTATGATACAGTATGGTATGCTAAGGTATGGTATGGAATGGTATGTATGGTATGGTACGGTGTGGTATGGTACGGTATGGAATGATATGTATAGTATGGTATGGCACGGTATGGTATGGAACGGTATGGTAGAGTATGTATGGTATGGTATGGTACGGTACAATATGGTACGGTATTGTAAGGAATGGTATGGTATGGTATCGTACGGTATGGTATGTTATGGAATGGTATGTATGGTATGGTATCGTACGGTATAGTATGGTATGTAATGGTATGTGTGGTATGGTACGGTATGGTATGGTATGTATAGTATGGTATGGTACGGTATGCTATGATATTATATGGAATGGTATGGGATGGTACGGTATGGTATGGCATGGTATGGTATAGCATGTATGGTATGGTACGGTATGGTATGGTATTGATTGGTATGTATTGTATGATACGGCATGTTATGGTACGGTATGGCACGGTATGGTATTGCAGGTATAGTATGGTACGGTACGGTATGGAATAGTATGTATGGTATGGTATCGTACGGTATGGTATGGTTTGGAATGAAATGTATTGTATGGTACGGTATAGCATGGAATGGTATGTATGGTATGGTACAGTAAGGTATGGTATGGTATGGAATGATATGTATAGTATGGTACAGTATGGTATGGTATTGTATGGAATAATATGTATAGTATGGTACAGTATGGTATGGAATTGTAGATATGGTATGGTACGGTATGGTACGGTATTGTATGGTATGTATGGTATGGTACAGTATAGTAGGGTACGCTATGGAATGGTATGTATATTATGGTACAGTATGGCACGGTATGGTATTGAATGGTATGGTACGGTATGGATTGCTATGGTATAGTATGATATGGAATGGTAGTATTGTATGTTACGGTATGGAATGGTATGTATGGTATGGTACGGTGTGGAATGGTATGGTACAGTAAGTACAGTATGGTATGGTCTGGTATGGTCTGGTACACTATGGTATGGTATGGTATGTATGGTATTGTATGGAATGGAACGTATGGCACGGCATGGTATGGTACTGTATGGTATGGTACGCTATGTATGGTATGGCACGGTATGGTACGCTATGTATGGTATTGTACTGTATAGTATGGTACATTATGGTACGGTATGGTATGGTAAGGTATGGAACGATATGGTATGGTAAGGTATGGAATGGTGTGTATAGTATGGTACAGTATGGTATTGAATTGTATATATGGTATGGTATGCTATTGTATGGTATGGTACAGTATGGTACGATGCGGTATGGTACAGTATGGTATGCTATGGTTTGGTATGGTATGTATGGTATGGCACGGTATGGCATGGTACGGTATGGTATGGTACGGTATGGAATGGTATGTATGGGATGGTATGGCACGGTATGGTATGGAATGGTATGGCAGAGTATGTATGGTATGGTATGGCACGGAACTATATGGTGCGGTATTGTAAGGAATGGTATGGTATGGTATCGTATGGTATGGTATGTTATGGAATGGAATGTATGGTATAATACAGTATGATGTGCTATGGTATGGTATGAAATGGTATGTATGGTATGGTACAAAATGGTATGGTACGGTACAGTATGGTATGGTATGGTATCATACAGTATGATATAGTATGTAATGGTATGTGTGGTATGGTACGGTATGATATGGTGTGTATGGTATGGTATGGTATGGTATGCTATGATATTATATGGTATGGTATGGGTTGGTACGGTATGGTATGGCACGGTATTGTATATTATGTATGGTACGGTACGGTATGGACGGTATGGTATTGTATGTATAGTATGATACGGTACGGTATGGAATAGTATGTATGGTATGGTATAGTATCGTACGGTATGGTATGGTTTGGAATGGAATGTAATGTATGGTACGGTATGGTATGGAATGGTATGTTTGGTATGGTACAGTATGGTATGGTATAGAATGATATGTATAGTATGGTACAGTATGGTATGGAATTGTATGTATGGTATGGTACGGTATGGAATGGTACGGTATTGCACGCTATGGTATGGTACGATATGATACGGTATGGTACGGTATGGTATGTTATGGTATGGTGCGGTAAGGTATGGTACGGAATGGTACGGTATTGTATGGTATGGTATGGTACGGTATGGTATCGAATAGTATGTATGGTATGGTATAGAATGGTATGGAATGGTACAGTATGGTATGGTATGTATGGCATGTTATGGTATAGTATGGTATGGAATGGTAATATGGTATGGTACGATGTGGTATAGTATGGTACGGTAGTGTATGGTATGGTATGGCACGGTACGGTATTTTTCGGTATGGTATGGTACGGTATGGTATGGTATGGAATCACATGTATGGTATGGTACAGTATGTTATTGCATGGTATGAAGTGGTATGTATGGTATGGTACGGTATGGAATGGAATGTATGGTATGGTACGGTATGGTACGGTATGGTAAGGCATGGGACGGCATGGTACGGAATGGTATGTATGGTATGGTACGATATGGTATGGAGTGGAATGTATGGTATGCTATGGTAAGGTATGGTACCATATCGAATGGAATAGTATGTATGGTATGGTATGGTATGGAATTATATGTATGGTATGGTGTGGTATGGTATGGTACAGTATGGTATGGAATGGTACGGTATGGTATGATACGGTATAGTATGGTACGGTATGGTATGGATGGTATGGTATGGTACGGTGTGGTATTGTATCGTATAGTATGGTATGTAATGATGTGTGTGTTTGGTAATATATGAAATGGTATGTATGGTACGGTACGGTACAGTATGCTATGATATTGTATGGTAAGGGATGTTACGGTATGGTATGGTATGTATGGTATGGTACGGTATAGAATAGTATGGTATGGCATGGAATGGTACGTACAGTATGGTACGGTTCGGTATGGAATAGTATGTATGGTAATGTATGGTATCATGCGGTATGGTATGCTTTGAAATGGTATGTATTGTATGGTACAGTATGAAATGGTATGTATGGTATGGTATGGTACAGTATGCTATGATATGGAATGGTGTGGGATGGTATGGTATGGCATGTTAAGTATGGTATGGTATGGAATGGTATGTATGGCATGGTACGGTATGGTATGGTATGGAATGAGATGTATAGTTTAATACGGTATGGTATGATAAGGTATGGTATAGAAAGTATATATCGTATGGTACGATATGGTACGGTATGGTATGGTACGGAATGGCATGTATGTTATAGTACTGTATGGTATGGAGTGGTATGTACGGTATGGTATGGTCTGGTACAGTCTAGTACGCTATGGTATGGTATGTATGGTACGGTATGGTATGGAATGGCATGTATGGTATGGTACGGTATTGTATGGTATGGAGTGGTATGTATGGAATGGTAGGGTATGATATGCTATGGTATTGTATGGAATGGTGTGTATGGTATGGTATGGTATGGTACGGTATGGTATGGTATCATACAGTATGGTATGGTATGTAATAGTATGTGCAGTATGGTACGGTATGATATGGTATGTATAGTATGGTATGGTGTGCTATGATAATATATGGTATGGTATGGGATGGTATGGTATGGTATGGCATGGTATGGTCTAGTATGTATGGAATGGTACGGTATGGTATGTTATTGATTGGTATGTATTGTATGATACGGCATGGTATGGTACGGTATGGCACGGTATGGTATTGCATGTATAGTATGGTTCGGTATGGTATGGAATAGTATGTATGGTATGGTATCGTACGGTATGGTATGGTGAAGAATGGAATGTATTGTATGGTACGGTATGGTATGGAATGGTATGTATGGTATGGTACAGTAAGGTATGGTATGGTATGGAATGATATGTATAGTATGGTATAGTATGGTATGGAATGGTAGTATGGTATGGCACGGAATGGTATGGTATGGCATGGAGTGGTATGTATGCTATGGTATGGTACGTATGGTATGGTACGGTATGAAATGGTATGGTGTGGTATGTATGGTATGGTACGGTATGGTATGGCACGGTATGGTACGGTATGGAATTGAATGTATGGTATGGTACGGTATGATAAGGTATGGTACGGTATGGTAAGGCATGGTACGGCATGGTACGGAATGGTATGTATGGTATGGTACAGTATGCTATGATATGGTATGGTATGGGATGTTACGGTATGGTATGGTATGTATGGTATGGTGCGGTATGGAATAGTATGGTATGGTATGGAATGGTACATACAGTATGGTACAGCAAGGTATGGTACGGTTTGGTATGGAATAGTATGTATGGTAATGTATGGTATCATACGGTATGGTATGGTTTGAAATGGTATGTATTGTATGATACAGTATGAACTGGTATGTATGGTATGGCACAGTATGCTATGATATGGTATGGTGTGGGAAGGAATGGTATGGCATGTTAAGTATGGTATGGTATGGTATGGAATGGTATGTATGGTATGGTACGGTATGGTATGGAATGAGATGTATAGTTTAATACGGTATGGTATGATAAGGTATGGTATAGAATAGTATATATGGTATGGTACGATATGGTACGGTATGGTATGGTACGGAATGGAATGTATGTTGTTGTACGGTATGGTATGGTATGGAGCGGTATGTACGGTATGGTATGGTCTGGTACGGTCTAGTACGCTATGGTATGGTATGTATGATACGGTATGGTATGGAATGGAATGTATGGTATGGTACGGTATGGTATGGTATGGAGTGGTATGTTTGGTATGGTACGGTATGGTATGGTACGGTATGGAATGAAATGGTATGTATGGTATGGTTTGGAATGATATGCATGGTATGGTATTGTATGGTATGGTATGGAATGGTATGTATGGTATGGTAGGTATGGTATGGAATGGTACGGTATTGTATAATACGGTATGGCATGGTATGGTATGTATGGTAAGGTATGGTACGGTTATGGTATGGCATGTATGGTATGGTACGGTATGGTATGGAATGGCACGTATGGTATGGTACTGTATGGTATGGTATCGTATGGTACGTTATGATATGGAATGGTTATATGATATGGTATGGTATAGAATGGTATTGTATGGCACGGTATGTATGGTATGGTATACTATTGTATGGTATGAACGGTAGGGTACCGTGTGATATGGTGTGGTATGACATGGTATTGTATTGTATGGTACGGTATGTTAAGGAATAGTATGGTACGGTATGTAATGGTACGGTACGGTATGGTATGGTACGGTACGGTATTGTATGGAATGGTATATATGGTATGGTGCGATATGGTATAGTATGGTATGGTATTATATGGTATGGTACGTTATGGTATGGCATGTATGGTATGGTATAGAATGGTATGGTATGGTACAGTATGGTATGTTAGGGTATGATATGATATTTTATGGTACGGGATTCCGGACAGGCCGCCATTGGAATGTCCACCTGGAAACGTTTAACGCTAGAACTTTATCTAGTGAGGCTAGCCTAGCAGTGCTGTTCGAGGAACTAGCGGGAAATAAATGGGATGTGATAGGGCTTAGCGAAGTTAGGAGGACAGGTGACGCGTATACAGTACTTAAGGACGGACACATACTGTGCTACCGCGGATTAGAGGATAGACGAGAAGTAGGTGTGGTACTCCTGAATAATAAGGATATAGCTGTCAACGTAGAGGAGTTCTGTAGTATTAACGAGAGGGTAGCAGCTACAGTAATTAGGCTGAATAGTTGGTACAAGCTGAAAGTGGTGCAGGCCTACGCGCCCACGTCCAGCCATGATGTCCAAACCGTTGAAAGTTTCTATGAGGACGTAGAATCGGCAATGAATAAAGCAAAATCGCAGTACACTGTACTGAGGGGCGACTTCAATGCGGAGGTGGGCAAGAAGCAGGCTGACGACCACGCGGTAGGTGACTATGGGATAGGCTCTAGAAATAGCAGGGGAGAGTTATTAGACGAATTCGCGGATAGAAATAATTTACGAATAATGAATACCTTCTTCCGCAAACGAGAAAACAGGAAGTGGACCTGGAAGAGCCCCAATGGTGAAACTAAAAATGAAATCGATTTCATACTATGCGCTAAACCTGGCATCATTCAGGATGTGGCCGTCCTCGGAAAGGTGCGTTGTAGCGACCACAGAATGGTAAGGTCTAGACTTTGCATAGATTTGAAGAGAGAATGGAAGAAGCTAGTGAAGAAGACCATTAACGAGTTAGCCGTAAGAGGGAAAGCACAGGAGTTTAGGATAGCGCTGGAAAACAGATATTCGGCTTTAACTGAGGAAGACGATCTTGATGTTCATACAATGCACGATAATCTGACATCAATAAATACGGAGTGCTCAGTAGAAGTAGGCTGTAGAACAGTTCTAAATGATACCGGGAAGCAAAGTCAGGTGACGAAAGATCTGATTAAGAAGCGCCAAAGCATGAGAGCGTCTAACCCTACGGACTGAATAGAAATAGCAGAGCTTTCGAAATTAATAAACAAGCGCAAGGTAGCCGACACAATGGCGCGTTATGGTACGATATGTATGGTATGGTACAGTATGGTACGGTGCGGTATGGTACAGTATGGTATGCTATGGTATGTTATGGAATGGTATGTTAGGTATGGTACGGTATGGTATGGTACGGTATGGAATGGTATGTATAGTAGGGCATGGCACGGTATGGTATTGAACGGTATGGTAGAGTATGTATGGTATGGTATGGTATTGTAAGGAATGGTGTGGTATGGTATCGTACGGTATGGTATGTTATGGAATGGTATGTATGGTATGGTAGGGTATGATATGCTATGGTATGGTACGGAACGGTATGGTACGGCATGGTATGGTTTCATACAGTATGGTATGGTATGTGATGGTATGTGTGGTATGGTACGGTATGATATAGTATGTATGGTATGGTATGGTACGGTTTGGTATGATATTATATGGTATGGTATGGGATGGTACGGTATGGCATGGCATGGTATGGTATAGTATACATGGTATGGTACGGTATGGTACGGTATGGTATTCTATGTATAGTATGGTACGGTACGGCATGGAATAGTATGTATGGTATGGTATCGTACGGTATGGTATGGTTTGGAATGGAATGTATTGTATCGTATGGTATGGTATAGTATGGTATGTATGGTATGGTACAGTATGGTATGGTTCGCTATGGAATGGTGTGTATGTTATGGTACAGTATGGCACGGTATGGTATTGAATGGTATGGTACGGTATGGTATGCTATGGTATAGTATGATATGGAATGGTAGTATTGTATGTTACGGTATGGAATGGTATGTAAGGTCTGGTATGGTGTGGTACTTATGGTATGGTATGGAATAAAATGGTATGGAGTGGTATGTATGCTATGGTACGGTATGGAATGGTATGGTACAGTCTGTACAGTATGGTATGTGCTGGTATGGTCTGGTATGGTATGGAATGGAATGTATGGTATGGTCGGTACGGTACCATATGGTACGGCATGGTATGGTACTGTATGGTATGGTATGGCACGTTATGGTACGATATGTATGGTATGGTACGGTATGGTATGGTACAGTATGGTACGGTGCGGTATGATACAGTATGGTATGCTAAGGTATGGTAAGGAATGGTATGTATGGTATGGTACGGTGTGGTATGGTACGGTATGGAATGATATGTATAGTATGGTATGGCACGGTATGGTATGGAACGGTATGGTAGAGTATGTATGGTATGGTATGGTACGGTACAATATGGTACGGTATTGTAAGGAATGGTATGGTATGGTATCGTACGGTATGGTATGTTATGGAATGGTATGTATGGTATGGTAGGGTATGATATGCTATGGTATGATACGGAATGGTATGTATGGTATGGTACGGTATGGTATGGTACAATATGATATGGTAGGTTATGGTATGGTATCGTACAGTATGGTATGGTATGTAATGGTATGTGTGGTATGGTACGGTATGGTATGGTATGTATAGTATGGTATGGTACGGTATGCTATGATATTATATGGAATGGTATGGGATGGTACGGTATGGTATGGCATGGTATGGTATAGCATGAATGGTATGGTACGGTATGGTATGGTATTGATTGGTATGTATTGTATGATACGGCATGTTATTGTACGGTATGGCACGGTATGGTATTGCAGGTATAGTATGGTACGGTACGGTATGGAATAGTATGTATGGTATGGTATCGTACGGTATGGTATGGTTTGGAATGAAATGTATTGTATGGTACGGTATAGCATGGAATGGTATGTATGGTATGGTACAGTAAGGTATGGTATGGTATGGAATATGTATAGTATGGTACAGTATGGTATGGTATTGTATGGAATAATATGTATAGTATGGTACAGTATGGTATGGAATTGTAGATATGGTATGGTACGGTATGGTACGGTATTGTATGGTATGTATGGTATGGTACAGTATAGTAGGGTACGCTATGGAATGGTATGTATATTATGGTACAGTATGGCACGGTATGGTATTGAATGGTATGGTACGGTATGGATTGCTATGGTATAGTATGATATGGAATGGTAGTATTGTATGTTACGGTATGGAATGGTATGTATGGTATGGTACGGTGTGGAATGGTATGGTACAGTAAGTACAGTATGGTATGGTCTGGTATGGTCTGGTACACTATGGTATGGTATGGTATGTATGGTATTGTATGGAATGGAACGTATGGTACGGCATGGTATGGTACTGTATGGTATGGTACGCTATGTATGGTATGACACGGTATGGTACGCTATGTATGGTATGGTACTGTATAGTATGGTACATTATGGTACGGTATGGTATGGTAAGGTATGGAACGATATGGTATGGTAAGGTATGGAATGGTGTGTATAGTATGGTACAGTATGGTATTGAATTGTATATATGGTATGGTATGCTATTGTATGGTATGGTACAGTATGGTACGATGCGGTATGGTACAGTATGGTATGCTATGGTATGGTATGGTATGTATGGTATGGCACGGTATGGCATGGTACGGTATGGTATGGTACGGTATGGAATGGTATGTATGGGATGGTATGGCACGGTATGGTATGGAATGGTATGGCAGAGTATGTATGGTATGGTATGGCACGGAACTATATGGTGCGGTATTGTAAGGAATGGTATGGTATGGTATCGTATGGTATGGTATGTTATGGAATGGAATGTATGGTATAATACAGTATGATGTGCTATGGTATGGTATGAAATGGTATGTATGGTATGGTACAAAATGGTATGGTACGGTACAGTATGGTATGGTATGGTATCATACAGTATGGTATAGTATGTAATGGTATGTGTGGTATGGTACGGTATGATATGGTGTGTATGGTATGGTATGGTTTGGTATGCTATGATATTATATGGTATGGTATGGGTTGGTACGGTATGGTATGGCACGGTATGGTATATTATGTATGGTACGGTACGGTATGGACGGTATGGTATTGTATGTATAGTATGATACGGTACGGTATGGAATAGTATGTATGGTATGGTATAGTATCGTACGGTATGGTATGGTTTGGAATGGAATGTAATGTATGGTACGGTATGGTATGGAATGGTATGTTTGGTATGGTACAGTATGGTATGGTATAGAATGATATGTATAGTATGGTACAGTATGGTATGGAATTGTATGTATGGTATGGTACGGTATGGAATGGTACGGTATTGCACGCTATGGTACGGTACGATATGATACGGTATGGTACGGTATGGTATGTTATGGTATGGTGCGGTAAGGTATGGTACGGAATGGTACGGTATTGTATGGTATGGTATGGTACGGTATGGTATCGAATAGTATGTATGGTATGGTATAGAATGGTATGGAATGGTACAGTATGGTATGGTATGTATGGCATGTTATGGTATAGTATGGTATGGAATGGTAATATGGTATGGTACGATGTGGTATAGTATGGTACGGTAGTGTATGGTATGGTATGGCACGGTACGGTATTTTTCGGTATGGTATGGTACGGTATGGTATGGTATGGAATCACATGTATGGTATGGTACAGTATGGTATTGCATGGTATGGAGTGGTATGTATGGTATGGTACGGTATTGAATGGAATGTATGGTATGGTACGGTATGGTACGGTATGGTAAGGCATGGGACTTCATGGTACGGAATGGTATGTATGGTATGGTACGATATGGTATGGAGTGGAATGTATGGTATGCTATGGTAAGGTATGGTACCATATCGAATGGAATAGTATGTATGGTATGGTATGGTATGGAATTATATGTATGGTATGGTGTGGTATGGTATGGTACAGTATGGTATGGAATGGTACGGTATGGTATGATACGGTATAGTATGGTACGGTATGGTATGGATGGTATGGTATGGTACGGTGTGGTATGGTATCGTATAGTATGGTATGTAATGACGTGTGTGTTTGGTAATATATGAAATGGTATGTATGGTACGGTACGGTACAGTATGCTATGATATTGTATGGTAAGGGATGTTACGGTATGGTATGGTATGTATGGTATGGTACGGTATAGAATAGTATGGTATGGTATGGAATGGTACGTACAGTATGGTACGGTTCGGTATGTAATAGTATGTATGGTAATGTATGGTATCATGCGGTATGGTATGCTTTGAAATGGTATGTATTGTATGGTACAGTATGAAATGGTATGTATGGTATGGTATGGTACAGTATGCTATGATATGGAATGGTGTGGGATGGTATGGTATGGCATGTTAGGTATGGTATGGTATGGAATGGTATGTATGGCATGGTACGGTATGGTATGGTATGGAATGAGATGTATAGTTTAATACGGTATGGTATAAGGTATGGTATAGAATGTATATATCGTATGGTACGATATGGTACGGTATGGTATGGTACGGAATGGCATGTATGTTATAGTACTGTATGGTATGGAGTGGTATGTACGGTATGGTATGGTCTGGTACGGTCTAGTACGCTATGGTATGGTATGTATGGTACGGTATGGTATGGAATGGCATGTATAATATGGTACGGTATGGTATGGTATGGAGTGGTATGTATGGAATGGTAGGGTATGATATGCTATGGTATTGTATGGAATGGTGTGTATGGTATGATATGGTATGGTATGGTACGGTATGGTATGGTATCATACAGTATGGTATGGTATGTAATAGTATGTGCGGTATGGTACGGTATGATATGGTATGTATAGTATGGTATGGTGTGCTATGATAATATATGGTATGGTATGGGATGGTATGGTATGGTATGGCATGGTATGGTCTAGTATGTATGGAATGGTACGGTATGGTATGTTATTGATTGGTATGTATTGTATGATACGGCATGGTATGGTACGGTATGGCACGGTATGGTATTGCATGTATAGTATGGTTCGGTATGGTATGGAATGGTATGTATGGTATGGTACAGTAAGGTATAGTATGGTATGGAATGATATGTATAGTATGGTATATTATGGTATGGAATGGTAGTATGGTATGGCACGGAATGGTATGGTATGGCATGGAGTGGTATGTATGCTATGGTATGGTACGTATGGTATGGTACGGTATGAAATGGTATGGTGTGGTATGTATGGTATGGTACGGTATGGTATGGTATGGCACGGTATGGTACGGTATGGAATGGAATGTATGGTATGGTACGGTATGATAAGGTATGGTACGGTATGGTAAGGCATGGTACGGCATGGTACGGAATGGTATGTATGGTATGGTACAGTATGCTATGATATGGTATGGTATGGGATGTTACGGTATGGTATGGTATGTATGGTATGGTGCGGTATGGAATAGTATGGTATGGTATGGAATGGTACATACAGTATGGTACAGCAAGGTATGGTACGGTTTGGTATGGAATAGTATGTATGGTAATGTATGGTATCATACGGTATGGTATGGTTTGAAATGGTATGTATTGTATGATACAGTATGAAATGGTATGTATGGTATGGCACAGTATGCTATGATATGGTATGGTGTGGGAAGGAATGGTATGGCATGTTAAGTATGGTATGGTATGGTATGGAATGGTATGTATGGTATGGTACGGTATGGTATGGAATGAGATGTATAGTTTAATACGGTATGGTATGATAAGGTATGGTATAGAATAGTATATATGGTATGGTACGATATGGTACGGTATGGTATGGTACGGAATGGAATGTATGTTGTTGTACGGTATGGTATGGTATGGAGCGGTATGTACGGTATGGTATGGTCTGGTACGGTCTAGTACGCTATGGTATGGTATGTATGATACGGTATGGTATGGAATGGAATGTATGGTATGGTACGGTATGGTATGGTATGGAGTGGTATGTTTGGTATGGTACGGTATGGTATGGTACGGTATGGAATGAAATGGTATGTATGGTATGGTTTGGAATGATATGCATGGTATGGTATTGTATGGTATGGTATGGAATGATATGTATGGTATGGTAGGTATGGTATGGAATGGTACGGTATTGTATAATTCGGTATGGCATGGTATGGTATGTATGGTAAGGTATGGTACGGTTATGGTATGGCATGTATGGTATGGTACGGTATGGTATGGAATGGCACGTATGGTATGGTACTGTATGGTATGGTATCGTATGGTACGTTTTGATATGGAATGGTTATATGATATGGTATGGTATAGAATGGTATTGTATGGCATGGTATGTATGGTATGGTATACTATTGTATGGTATGAACGGTAGGGTACCGTGTGATATGGTGTGGTATGACATGGTATTGTATTGTATGGTACGGTATGTTAAGGAATAGTATGGTACGGTATTTAATGGTACGGTACGGTATGGTATGGTACGGTACGGTATGGTATGGAATGGTATATATGGTATGGTGCGATATGGTATAGTATGGTATGGTATTATATGGTATGGTACGTTATGGTATGGCATGTATGGTATGGTATAGAATGGTATGGTATGGTACAGTATGGTATGTTAGGGTATGATATGATATTTTATGGTACGGGATTCCGGACAGGCCGCCATTGGAATGTCCACCTGGAAACGTTTAACGCTAGAACTTTATCTAGTTAGGCTAGCCTAGCAGTGCTGTTCGAGGAACTAGCGGGAAATAAATGGGATGTGATAGGGCTTAGCGAAGTTAGAAGGACAGGTGACGCGTATACAGTACTTAAGGACGGACACATACCGTGCTACCGCGGATTAGAGGATAGACGAGAAGTAGGTGTGGTACTCCTGAATAATAAGGATATAGCTGTCAACGTAGAGGAGTTCTGTAGTATTAACGAGAGGGTAGCAGCTACAGTAATTAGGCTGAATAGTTGGTACAAGCTGAAAGTGGTGCAGGCCTACGCGCCCACGTCCAGCCATGATGTCCAAACCGTTGAAAGTTTCTATGAGGACGTAGAATCGGCAATGAATAAAGCAAAATCGCAGTACACTGTACTGAGGGGCGACTTCAATGCGGAGGTGGGCAAGAAGCAGGCTGACGACCACGCGGTAGGTGACTATGGGATAGGCTCTAGAAATAGCAGGGGAGAGTTATTAGACGAATTCGCGGATAGAAATAATTTACGGATCATGAATACCTTCTTACGCAAACGAGAAAACAGGAAGTGGACCTGGAAGAGCCCCAATGGTGAAACTAAAAATGAAATCGATTTCATACTATGCGCTAAACCTGGCATCATTCAGGATGTGGCCGTCCTCGGAAAGGTGCGTTGTAGCGACCACAGAATGGTAAGGTCTAGACTTTGCATAGATTTGAAGAGAGAATGGAAGAAGCTAGTGAAGAAGACCATTAACGAGTTAGCCGTAAGAGGGAAAGCACAGGAGTTTAGGATAGCGCTGGAAAACAGATATTCGGCTTTAACTGAGGAAGACGATCTTGATGTTTATACAATGCACGATAATCTGACATCAATAAATACGGAGTGCTCAGTAGAAGTAGGCTGTAGAACAGTTCTAAATGATACCGGGAAGCAAAGTCAGGTGACGAAAGATCTGATTAAGAAGCGCCAAAGCATGAGAGCGTCTAACCCTACGGACTGAATAGAAATAGCAGAGCTTTCGAAATTAATAAACAAGCGCAAGGTAGCCGACACAATGGCGCGTTATGGTACGATATGTATGGTATGGTACAGTATGGTACGGTGCGGTATGGTACAGTATGGTATGCTATGGTATGTTATGGAATGGTATGTTAGGTATGGTACGGTATGGTATGGTACGGTATGGAATGGTATGTATAGTATGGCATGGCACGGTATGGTATTGAACGGTATGGTAGAGTATGTATGGTATGGTATGGTATTGTAAGGAATATTGTGGTATGGTATCGTACGGTATGGTATGTTATGGAATGGTATGTATGGTATGGTAGGGTATGATATGCTATGGTATGGTACGGAACGGTATGGTACGGCATGGTATGGTTTCATACTGTATGGTATGGTATGTGATGGTATGTGTGGTATGGTACGGTATGATATAGTATGTATGGTATGGTATGGTACGGTTTGGTATGATATTATATGGTATGGTATGGGATGGTACGGTATGGCATGGCATGGTATGGTATAGTATACATGGTATGGTACGGTATGGTACGGTATGGAATGGTATTGAATGGTATGTATTGTATGATACGGAATGGTATGGTACGGTATGGCACGGTATGGTATTCTATGTATAGTATGGTACGGTACGGCATGGAATAGTATGTATGGTATGGTATCGTACGGCATGGTATGGTTTGGAATGGAATGTATTGTATCGTATGGTATGGTATAGTATGGTATGTATGGTATGGTACAGTATGGTATGGTTCGCTATGGAATGGTGTGTATGGTATGGTACAGTATGGCACGGTATGGTATTGAATGGTATGGTACGGTATGGTATGCTATGGTATAGTATGATATGGAATGGTAGTATTGTATGTTACGGTATGGAATGGTATGTAAGGTATGGTATGGTGTGGTACGTATGGTATGGTACGGAATAAAATGGTATGGAGTGGTATGTATGCTATGGTACGGTATGTAATGGTATGGTACAGTCTGTACAGTATGGTATGTGCTGGTATGGTCTGGTAGACTATGGTATGGTATGGTATGGAATGGAATGTATGGTATGGTCGGTACGGTACCATATGGTACGGCATGGTATGGTACTGTATGGTATGGTATGGCACGTTATGGTACGATATGTATGGTATGGTACGGTATGGTATGGTACAGTATGGTACGGTGCGGTATGATACAGTATGGTATGCTAAGGTATGGTATGGAATGGTATGTATGGTATGGTACGGTGTGGTATGGTACAGTATGGAATGATATGTATAGTATGGTATGACACGGTATGGTATGGAACGGTATGGTAGAGTATGTATGGTATGGTATGGTACGGTACAATATGGTACGGTATTGTAAGGAATGGTATGGTATCGTACGGTATGGTATGTTATGGAATGGTATGTATGGCATGGTAGGGTATGATATGCTATGGTATGATACGGAATGGTATGTATGGTATGGTACGGTATGGTATGGTACAATATGGTATAAGGTTATGGTATGGTATCGTACGGTATGGTATGGTATGTAATGGTATGTGTGGTATGGTACGGTATGGTATGGTATGTATAGTATGGTATGGTACGGTATGCTATGATATTATATGGAATGGTATGGGATGGTACGGTATGGTATGGCATGGTATGGTATAGCATGTATGGTATGGTACGGTATGGTATGGTATTGATTGGTATGTATTGTATGATACGGCATGTTATGGTACGGTATGGCACGGTATGGTATTGCAGGTATAGTATGGTACGGTACGGTCTGGAATAGTATGTATGGTATGGTATCGTACGGTATGGTATGGTTTGGAATGAAATGTATTGTATGGTACGGTATAGTATGGAATGGTATGTATGGTATGGTACAGTAATGTATGGTATGGTATGGAATGATATGTATAGTATGGTACAGTATGGTATGGTATTGTATGGAATAATATGTATAGTATGGTACAGTATGGTATGGAATTGTAGATATGGTATGGTACGGTATGGTACGGTATTGTATGGTATGTATGGTATGGTACAGTATAGTAGGGTACGCTATGGAATGGTATGTATATTATGGTACAGTATGGCACGGTATGGTATTGAATGGTATGGTACGGTATGGATTGCTATGGTATAGTATGATATGGAATGGTAGTATTGTATGTTACGGTATGGAATGGTATGTATGGTATGGTACGGTGTGGAATGGTATGGTACAGTAAGTACAGTATGGTATGGTCTGGTATGGTCTGGTACACTATGGTATGGTATGGTATGTATGGTATTGTATGGAATGGAACGTATGGTACGGCATGGTATGGTACTGTATGGTATGGTACGCTATGTATGGTATGGCACGGTATGGTACGCTATGTATGGTATGGTACTGTATAGTATGGTACATTATGGTACGGTATGGTATGGTAAGGTATGGAACGATATGGTATGGTAAGGTATGGAATGGTGTGTATAGTATGGTACAGTATGGTATTGAATTGTATATATGGTATGGTATGCTATTGTATGGTATGGTACAGTATGGTACGATGCGGTATGGTACAGTATGGTATGCTATGGTATGGTATGGTATGTATGGTATGGCACGGTATGGCATGGTACGGTATGGTATGGTACGGTATGGAATGGTATGTATGGGATGGTATGGCACGGTATGGTATGGAATGGTATGGCAGAGTATGTATGGTATGGTATGGCACGGAACTATATGGTGCGGTATTGTAAGGAATGGTATGGTATGGTATCGTATGGTATGGTATGTTATGGAAAGGAATGTATGGTATAATACAGTATGATGTGCTATGGTATGGTATGAAATGGTATGTATGGTATGGTACAAAATGGTATGGTACGGTACAGTATGGTATGGTATGGTATCATACAGTATGGTATAGTATGTAATGGTATGTGTGGTATGGTACGGTATGATATGGTGTGTATGGTATGGTATGGTTTGGTATGCTATGATATTATATGGTATGGTATGGGTTGGTACGGTATGGTATGGCACGGTATGGTATATTATGTATGGTACGGTACGGTATGGACGGTATGGTATTGTATGTATAGTATGATACGGTACGGTATGGAATAGTATGTATGGTATGGTATAGTATCGTACGGTATGGTATGGTTTGGAATGGAATGTAATGTATGGTACGGTATGGTATGGAATGGTATGTTTGGGATGGTACAGTATGGTATGGTATAGAATGATATGTATAGTATGGTACAGTATGGTATGGAATTGTATGTATGGTATGGTACGGTATGGAATGGTACGGTATTGCACGCTATGGTACGGTACGATATGATACGGTATGGTACGGTATGGTATGTTATGGTATGGTGCGGTAAGGTATGGTACGGAATGGTACGGTATTGTATGGTATGGTATGGTACGGTATGGTATCGAATAGTATGTATGGTATGGTATAGAATGGTATGGAATGGTACAGTATCGTATGGTATGTATGGCATGTTATGGTATAGTATGGTATGGAATGGTAATATGGTATGGTACGATGTGGTATAGTATGGTACGGTAGTGTATGGTATGGTATGGCACGGTACGGTATTTTTCGGTATGGTATGGTACGGTATGGTATGGTATGGAATCACATGTATGGTATGGTACAGTATGGTATTGCATGGTATGGAGTGGTATGTATGGTATGGTACGGTATGGAATGGAATGTATGGTATGGTACGGTATGGTACGGTATGGTAAGGCATGGGACGGCATGGTACGGAATGGTATGTATGGTATGGTACGATATGGTATGGAGTGGAATGTATGGTATGCTAAGGTAAGGTATGGTACCATATCGAATGGAATAGTATGTATGGTATGGTATGGAAATATATGTATGGTATGGTGTGGTATGGTATGGTACAGTATGGTATGGAATGGTACGGTATGGTATGATACGGTATAGTATGGTACGGTATGGTATGGATGGTATGGTATGGTATGGTACGGTGTGGTATGGTATCGTATAGTATGGTATGTAATGATGTGTGTGTTTGGTAATATATGAAATGGTATGTATGGTACGGTACGGTACAGTATGCTATGATATTGTATGGTAAGGGATGTTACGGTATGGTATGGTATGTATGGTATGGTACGGTATAGAATAGTATGGTATGGTATGGAATGGTACGTACAGTATGGTACGGTTCGGTATGGAATAGTATGTATGGTAATGTATGGTATCATGCGGTATGGTATGCTTTGAAATGGTATGTATTGTATGGTACAGTATGAAATGGTATGTATGGTATGGTATGGTACAGTATGCTATGATATGGAATGGTGTGGGATGGTATGGTATGGCATGTTAAGTATGGTATGGTATGGAATGGTATGTATGGCATGGTACGGTATGGTATGGTATGGAATGAGATGTATAGTTTAATACGGTATGGTATAAGGTATGGTATAGAATGTATATATCGTATGGTACGATATGGTACGGTATGGTATGGTACGGAATGGCATGTATGTTATAGTACTGTATGGTATGGAGTGGTATGTACGGTATGGTATGGTCTGGTACGGTCTAGTACGCTATGGTATGGTATGTATGGTACGGTATGGTATGGAATGGCATGTATGGTATGGTACGGTATGGTATGGTATGGAGTGGTATGTATGGAATGGTAGGGTATGATATGCTATGGTATTGTATGGAATGGTGTGTATGGTATGGTATTGTATGGTATGGTACGGTATAGTATGGTATCATACAGTATGGTATGGTATGTAATAGTATGTGCGGTATGGTACGGTATGATATGGTATGTATAGTATGGTATGGTGTGCTATGATAATATATGGTATGGTATGGGATGGTATGGTATGGTATGGTATGGCATGGTATGGTCTAGTATGTATGGAATGGTACGGTATGGTATGTTATTGATTGGTATGTATTGTATGATACGGCATGGTATGGTACGGTATGGCACGGTATGGTATTGCATGTATAGTATGGTTCGGTATGGTATGGAATAGTATGTATGGTATGGTATCGTACGGTATGGTATGGTGAGGAATGGAATGTATTGTATGGTACGGTATGGTATGGAATGGTATGTATGGTATGGTACAGTAAGGTATAGTATGGTATGGAATGATATGTATAGTATGGTATAGTATGGTATGGAATGGTAGTATGGTATGGCACGGAATGGTATGGTATGGCATGGAGTGGTATGTATGCTATGGTATGGTACGTATGGTATGGTACGGTATGAAATGGTATGGTGTGGTATGTATGGTATGGTACGGTATGGTATGGTATGGCACGGTATGGTACGGTATGGAATGGAATGTATGGTATGGTACGGTATGATAAGGTATGGTACGGTATGGTAAGGCATGGTACGGCATGGTACGGAATGGTATGTATGGTATGGTACAGTATGCTATGATATGGTATGGTATGGGATGTTACGGTATGGTATGGTATGTATGGTATGGTGCGGTATGGAATAGTATGGTATGGTATGGAATGGTACATACAGTATGGTACAGCAAGGTATGGTACGGTTTGGTATGGAATAGTATGTATGGTAATGTATGGTATCATACGGTATGGTATGGTTTGAAATGGTATGTATTGTATGATACAGTATGAAATGGTATGTATGGTATGGCACAGTATGCTATGATATGGTATGGTGTGGGAAGGAATGGTATGGCATGTTAAGTATGGTATGGTATGGTATGGAATGGTATGTATGGTATGGTACGGTATGGTATGGAATGAGATGTATAGTTTAATACGGTATGGTATGATAAGGTATGGTATAGAATAGTATATATGGTATGGTACGATATGGTACGGTATGGTATGGTACGGAATGGAATGTATGTTGTACGGTATGGTATGGTATGGAGCGGTATGTACGGTATGGTATGGTCTGGTACGGTCTAGTACGCTATGGTATGGTATGTATGATACGGTATGGTATGGTACGGTATGGTATGGTATGGAGTGGTATGTTTGGTATGGTACGGTATGGTATGGTACGGTATGGAAAGAAATGGTATGTATGGTATGGTTTGGAATGATATGCATGGTATGGTATTGTACGGTATGGTATGGAATGGTATGTATGGTATGGTAGGTATGGTATGGAATGGTACGGTATTGTATAATACGGTATGGCATGGTATGGTATGTATGGTAAGGTATGGTACGGTTATTGTATGGTATGGTACGGTATGGTATGGAATGGCACGTATGGTATGGTACTGTATGGTATGGTATCGTATGGTACGTTATGATATGGAATGGTTATATGATATGGTATGGTATAGAATGGTATTGTATGGCACGGTATGTATGGTATGGTATACTATTGTATGGTATGAACGGTAGGGTACCGTGTGATATGGTGTGGTATGACATGGTATTGTATTGTATGGTACGGTATGTTAAGGAATAGTATGGTACGGTATGTAATGGTACGGTACGGTATGGTATGGTATGGTACGGTACGGTATGGTATGGAATGGTATATATGGTATGGTGCGATATGGTATAGTATGGTATGGTATTATATGGTATGGTACGTTATGGTATGGCATGTATGGTATGGTATAGAATGGTATGGTATGGTACAGTATGGTATGTTAGGGTATGATATGATATTTTATGGTACGGGATTGCGGACAGGCCGCCATTGGAATGTCCACCTGGAAACGTTTAACGCTAGAACTTTATCTAGTGAGGCTAGCCTAGCAGTGCTGTTCGAGGAACTAGCGGGAAATAAATGGGATGTGATAGGGCTTAGCGAAGTTAGGAGGACAGGTGACGCGTATACAGTACTATAGGACGGACACATACTGTGCTACCGCGGATTAGAGGATAGACGAGAAGTAGGTGTGGTACTCCTGAATAATAAGGATATAGCTGTCAACGTAGAGGAGTTCTGTAGTATTAACGAGAGGGTAGCAGCTACAGTAATTAGGCTGAATAGTTGGTACAAGCTGAAAGTGGTGCAGGCCTACGCGCCCACGTCCAGCCATGATGTCCAAACCGTTGAAAGTTTCTATGAGGACGTAGAATCGGCAATGAATAAAGCAAAATCGCAGTACACTGTACTGAGGGGCGACTTCAATGCGGAGGTGGGCAAGAAGCAGGCTGACGACCACGCGGTAGGTGACTATGGGATAGGCTCTAGAAATAGCAGGGGAGAGTTATTAGACGAATTCGCGGATAGAAATAATTTACGGATTATGAATACCTTCTTACGCAAACGAGAAAACAGGAAGTGGACCTGGAAGAGCCCCAATGGTGAAACTAAAAATGAAATCGATTTCATACTATGCGCTAAACCTGGCATCATTCAGGATGTGGCCGTCCTCGGAAAGGTGCGTTGTAGCGACCACAGAATGGTAAGGTCTAGACTTTGCATAGATTTGAAGAGAGAATGGAAGAAGCTAGTGAAGAAGACCATTAACGAGTTAGCCGTAAGAGGGAAAGCACAGGAGTTTAGGATAGCGCTGGAAAACAGATATTCGGCTTTAACTGAGGAAGACTATCTTGATGTTCATACAATGCACGATAATCTGACATCAATAAATACGGAGTGCTCAGTAGAAGTAGGCTGCAGAACAGTTCTAAATGATACCGGGAAGCAAAGTCAGGTGACGAAAGATCTGATTAAGAAGCGCCAAAGCATGAGAGCGTCTAACCCTACGGACTGAATAGAAACAGCAGAGCTTTCGAAATTAATAAACAAGCGCAAGGTAGCCGACACAATGGCGCGTTATGGTACAATATGTATGGTATGGTACAGTATGGTACGGTGCGGTATGGTACAGTATGGTATGCTATGGTATGTTATGGAATGGTATGTTAGGTATGGTACGGTATGGTATGGTACGGTATGGAACGGTATGTATAGTATGGCATGGCACGGTATGGTATTGAACGGTATGGTAGAGTATGTATGGTATGGTATGGTATTGTAAGGAATGGTGTGGTATGGTATCGTAAGGTATGGTATGTTGTGGAATGGTATGTATGGTATGGTAGGGTATGATATGCTATGGTATGGTACGGAACGGTATGGTACGGCATGGTATGGTTTCATACAGTATGGTATGGTATGTGATGGTATGTGTGGTATGGTACGGTATGATATAGTATGTATGGTATGGTATGGTACGGTTTGGTATGATATTATATGGTATGGTATGGGATGGTACGGTATGGCATGGCATGGTATGGTATAGTATACATGGTATGGTACGGTATGGTACGGTATGGTACGGTATGGAATGGTATTGAATGGTATGTATTGTATGATACGGAATGGTATGGTACGGTATGGCACGGTATGGTATTCTATGTATAGTATGGTACGGTACGCATGGAATAGTATGTATGGTATGGTATCGTACGGTATAGTATGGTTTGGAATGGAATGTATTGTATCGTATGGTATGGTATAGTATGGTATGTATGGTATGGTACAGTATGGTATGGTTCGCTATGGAATGGTGTGTATGTTATGGTACAGCATGGCACGGTATGGTATTGAATGGTATGGTACGGTATGGTAAGCTATGGTATAGTATGATATGGAATGGTAGTATTGTATGTTACGGTTTGGAATGGTATGTAAGGTATGGTATGGTGTGGTACGTATGGTATGGTATGGAATAAAATGGTATGGAGTGGTATGTATGCTATGGTACGGTATGGAAAGGTATGGTACAGTCTGTACAGTATGGTATGTGCTGGTATGGTCTGGTAGACTATGGTATGGTATGGTATGGAATGGAATGTATGGTATGGTCGGTACGGTACCATATGGTACGGCATGGTATGGTACTGTATGGTATGGTATGCCATGTATGGTATGGCACGTTATGGTACGATATGTATGGTATGGTACGGTATGGTATGGTACAGTATGGTACGGTGCGGTATGATACAGTATGGTATGCTAAGGTATGGTATGGAATGGTATGTATGGTATGGTACAGTGTGGTATGGTACGGTATGGAATCATATGTATAGTATGGTATGGCACAGTATGGTATGGAACGGTATTTTAGAGTATGTATGGTATGGTATGGTACGGTACAATATGGTACGGTATTGTAAGGAATGGTATGGTATGGTATCGTACGGTATGGTATGTTATGGAATGGTATATATGGTATGGTAGGGTATGATATGCTATGGTATGATACGGAATGGTATGTATGGTATGGTACGGTATGGTATGGTACAATATGGTATGGTAGGTTATGGTATGGTATCGTACAGTATGGTATGGTATGTAATGGTATGTGTGGTATGGTACGGTATGGTATGGTATGTATAGTATGGTATGGTACGGTATGCAATGATATTATATGGAATGGTATGGGATGGTACGGTATGGTATGGCATGGTATGGTATAGCATGTATGGTATGGTACGGTATGGTATTGATTGGTATGTATTGTATGATACGGCATGTTATGGTACGGTATGGCACGGTATGGTATTGCAGGTATAGTATGGTACGGTACGGTATGGAATAGTATGTATGGTATGGTATCGTACGGTATGGTATGGTTTGGAATGATATGTATTGTATGGTACGGTATAGTATGGAATGGTATGTATGGTATGGTACAGTAAGGTATGGTATGGTATGGAATGATATGTATAGTATGGTACAGTATGGTATGGTATGGTATGGAATAATATGTATAGTATGGTACAGTATGGTATGGAATTGTAGATATGGTATGGTACGGTATGGTACGGTATTGCATGGTATGTATGGTATGGTACAGTATAGTAGGGTACGCTATGGAATGGTATGTATATTATGGTACAGTATGGCACGGTATGGTATTGAATGGTATGATACGGTATGGATTGCTATGGTATAGTATGATATGGAATGGTAGTATTGTATGTTACGGTATGGAATGGTATGTATGGTATGGTACGGTGTGGAATGGTATGGTACAGTAAGTACAGTATGGTATGGTCTGGTATGGTCTGGTACACTATGGTATGGTATGGTATGTATGGTATTGTATGGAATGGAACGTATGGTACGGCATGGTATGGTACTGTATGGTATGGTACGCTATGTATGGTATGGCATGGTATGGTACGATATGTATGGTATGGTACTGTATAGTATGGTACAGTATGGTACGGTATGGTATGGTAAGGTATGGAACGATATGGTATGGTAAGGTATGGAATGGTGTGTATAGTATGGTACAGTATGGTATTGAATTGTATATATGGTATGGTATGCTATTGTATGGTATGTTACTGTATGGTACAATGCGGTATGGTACAGTATGGTATGCTATGGTATGGTATGGTATGTATGGTATGGCACGGTATGGCATGGTACGGTATGGTATGGTACGGTATGGAATGGTATGTATGGGATGGTATGGCACGGTATGGTATGGAATGGTATGGCAGAGTATGTATGGTATGGTATGGCACGGAACTATATGGTGCGGTATTGTAAGGAATGGTATGGTATCGTATGGTATGGTATGTTATGGAATGGAATGTATGGTATAATACAGTATGATGTGCTATGGTATGGTATGAAATGGTATGTATGGTATGGTACAAAATGGTATGGTACGGTACAGTATGGTATGGTATGGTATCATACAGTATGGTATAGTATGTAATGGTATGTGTGGTATGGTACGGTATGATATGGTGTGTATGGTATGGTATGGTTTGGTATGCTATGATATTATATGGTATGGTATGGGTTGGTACGGTATGGTATGGCACGGTATGGTATATTATGTATGGTACGGTACGGTATGGACGGTATGGTATTGTATGTATAGTATGATACGGTACGGTATGGAATAGTATGTATGGTATGGTATAGTATCGTACGGTATGGTATGGT